>NC_137941.1:137500-187500 GCF_963969265.1 Rhamphochromis sp. 'chilingali'
TGAGGCAGAGTCTCATTACGCCGCAGGAGCTGCTGCTCATTATGTCGCCTTCATCCAATCAGAGCTCGATCTGCTGCCACTCTGTCCGATAATGAGGAATTTAAAGATTACAGCTGGACGAGGAGGAAGAGTCTTCATCAGGCAGGAGAAATAAAATAATGGGTGTGACCTCGTCTATCAGAGTGTCTCCTCTGAGTCTGACTTCCTGTTTCCTGTTAGTCTGTGACTGCGATCATCACTCTGAGCTTCTTGTTTCTTTTTGCTGCTTCTTCACTTATCGCTGCTTGTTCCTCTGATACTATAAGTGATATTGATCACTTGCTGCTGCATCATCATTCAGCTATGAGGATCCGTAATGTCCCACAGCCACCAACATCATCATATCAATATATTTTTAAACTGAAGCTCAATAATCAATAAACTGATTAGCTTTTCTCAGAACATCAGTCCTTATATCATAATTACTGTTATTAGATATTGACATGTATGCTACTAAACTTACTATTACTGTGTGTTTCTGTCTGTACCTCTGATCAGGTCTGATTGGTGAATGTTCAGGACGCAGATGAGCGTCTAAATAACCGACGACAATGATAAACGGGCTCTGTCCTCGCCGTTGTCATGTTCTGGCCCCGCCCTCTCGCAGCGTTTCGATTTCCATCCAAACAAAGCAAACTGGAGACGTTTGTGTGCTGATGTTCAGTGACCTGCCTGACTGAGACCCATCGAACTACTTTTAATATTTTAAATGTTATATTATTTGTATAAATTGATTTAATCTGTTATTTTCTTTGAAATAGCATTTTGTTTATTTTCCTTTAATTTTATGTCCCATTTCGTTGTATTTTGTTTACATTATTTGATGTCACAGGAATTTGATTTTTTTAATTACATTTTTAATGAGTTTTGTAAACTGAATGCATTTCTATTTTATCTGCCTGTTTTGTTTCTTTAATATTTAATGTTATTTGACGCAGATGTTTATGACCTGAAATTTAACCATGAATGTCATGAGCTTCTATCGGTGGGCGAGGGCGGTGCCTGTGGTGATTTCCTAACACAAACAGTCAGACACATTTCCAGCCTGAAGCATGAGACTCGTCCTCGCCGCCTCTGACAGGAGCTGAAACAGCGATCTGACCCAGAGGTCACCAAAGGAAGTGTGATCGGGGAGCTTTAATTTCACGTGTCTGAACGTTGGAGGCCGGTTTAAATAAAAAAAAAAAAAACAGCTCCTTCATCTCTTTGTTGGTTTGAAATGTTCGGAAGAGCTAAACGATGTCAGCTGATCATCAGGAAAGTTTCTGACGGTGGCCTGAAGTCCTCCGACTTCTGATCATACAGGCTTCATTAAAGCAATCGTTTCCCCGTCACATCTGACACTTCCTGTTTCTCCCCAGAAGGTCAAAGTCTTTTCAAGTGTGATTAATTAAAGCCTGAGAGCCCATCATTTATCCCGACCCTGAGTGTTTCCTATCAGAAACCGAGCACGCCTGTGAAATGATGTTGATTTTAAAATGAGCAGCAGCCTCGATAAGACGCCGATTCATTTCCAGTTTCAAAACGTGTTTTAAATGAATCCTCAGCAGATAACAGCTCTCATTCAGGAGGCAGGAGAAACTCAGTCTGCAGAACAACGAGCCTCATCATCACAAAGCTCAGCCTCTCATGGTCCACAGGAACTCAGGTAGGCTTCAGCACTGACACCGTGGGCTTACTTTAAACCGGGTCCATTCGGTTCTGGTCTCCTAAGACTGGGACTGTAAACTCGGCTATAATTCTTCAGCAGAGTTAATTCTATTAGCTGTGCTACTCGAATCCAACCACATGAAAACTGTCAGAACCTTTGACACCCAACCAAAACTGAGTTTAGTCTCCACCTGTGGACCAATAAGTAAGTAAATTCTCTTTCTATAGCACATTTATAACCAAAGCAATTTACAGTAAAATAAAAGAAACAGGTTTCTATATCCGGAAAGGCAGACGGCGTGGAGTGAAGAGGATGCAGACCCAAAATGAGACGATGGAGGCAGAGTGAGCTGATGAACAAAAAGCGAGCCTTTATTTAGCTACACAAAACTATAAACAAAAGGAAGACATCCATCCATCCATTTGCTTCCGCTTATCCTTTTCAGGGTCGCGGGGGTCGCTGGAGCCTATCCCAGCTGTCATAGGGCGAGAGGCAGGGTACACCCTGGACAGGTCGCCAGTCTGTCGCAGGGCCAACACACAGGGACAGACAACCATTCGCACTCACATTCATTCGCACATTCACTACTAGTGACAATTTGGATTATCCAATTAACCTATCCCCACAAGCTGCATGTCTTTGGATGGTGGGAGGAAGCCGGAGTACCCGGAGGGAACCCACGCAGACACGGGGAGAACATACAAACTCCACACAGAAAGACCCCGGCCTGATGTTGGAACTGAACTCAGGACCTTCTTGCTGTGCGGCAACAGTGCTAACCACCGTGCCACCGTGCTGCTAACAAACAAAAACCTAAACTGGGGTAAGCTAAACGAAACATGGAAACATGGGAGGAGAAACGCAGCAGGCGAACTGACAGAGGACTAAATACACAAAGGGTAAAAAGGGAGTGAGGACCAGGGAAACACAGCTGGGACTAATCACACACGAGACAGGGAGAAAGCAAAACAGAATAACACAGGACACGGGAAACTGGAAATACATGAACATAGAAACCATGATGACCAGACGTAAGACAAAGAACACGGGAGAGGCACAGTAACAAAACCTCAAGACTAGAAATCACCAAAATACCAAAGAATAACTGAGCTAGAAGTACAAAATACTAAACCATGAAAAACCACTAAATCACAGAATATTAATAATCAAACATAAACCCTCTGACACCAGACCAATAACCATGACACGGTGTCCACCCATCGTCCAATCACAGCTCCAGAAACAGGCAGTTTACATTATCTTAGATCTTAAAACAGTTACAGCGGATGTTTTTCTGAGGTCACTGCCGAGTTTGAGTGTAACAGCTGCAAAGACAAGAGCTGCTTTTAAAATAAACTTCCAACATGATGTTCAGGGGATTTATGGACACAGGAAATCACCATGTATGCAGGTTTGTCTCTATGGGACAGTAATGAGCATAGAAACTACAGAGACTCTATTCTTTAAGATCAGCTAGCACATCCTCAGACTGAGCCATTCCCTCCAAAACTGACAGTAGCAGCTTCTGCAGTCTGACAGCTCCTGTGTTTATGATCCAGCAAATCTACAGCAGCACTGACCATAAATAATAAACCATAAATCTAACCTAGTGGAAATTCATCGAAAGAAACAGTTAGCTATCTGCTAATCAGTGCTCAGTCACACACAAATCAAATCCTTAATTTCACAGTGCACCAAACTGGAGCTCCACCTCCTTGTATGCTCTGTTAGTACAATGACCTAACAGGAGCCTTATTATTGGTCACATGATGTCTTTACAAATGCTCCAACAGCACAAAGGTCCAGTTCAGGTCAAGCTAGCAGCTACAGCCACCTGTGCTGCCGCTGACCTGTCAGTCAAAGAGGCCACGCCCCTAATAATTTAAACAGGTAAGTTATAGAAACCTTCGTACAGTTGGTACAAAGGACAAATTATATATAGAGACCAAATAGGCTGCCGGCGGAGCTCACGGGCGCGTCACTGCAACTCCCCCTGACTTCTGCTCCGCGGCTGCTGGGCGAGCCCTCATCTGGGACTCTCCTCAGCTCTTACTGGAACAGTGGCGCGGCTGCCCCTCTGTTGGTCTTCCATGGTCTCTTGTGTTCTGGGGGCCTCTGGATGTCTGGAGTTTTGATCTCCTCCATACCCGCTTCACACCCTGGAGGACGGGGCTGTGGCCCCCCCACACTCCCTAGCAGATCATTACATGGAGAAACCTTTGGAATGCAAGCATGCTGATCCACACAGGTATGCACACATGGGTATTCACAGACGCAGACTAAAGCTTTCTTGGCTGCTACCTCAAAGCACACTGTGCGCTGTCTATCTTGCGTGCTGCACAATATCGTTTATTATTTAGTAAATATTGATATCTATGGCTAGCTAGTTTATTGTGATGGTGCTTTGTTTTCTCTATTATTATGTTGCTCTTTGTTGTTTGCTGTCTCCTCTGTTTTTTTTTTTTGTTTGTTTGTTTTTTTTCTCCATACAGGTGACCCAGGAGTTCTTTTTTTTTTTTTTTTTTTTCTCTCTCTTCCCCCCCCTTCTCACCGTCTCTTCTCCCCTTTGGTTTTCTTTCTTTCTCTCCCCCTCTTTCTCTCATTCATTCCCCCTGTCCTATTTATTAAAAAAAAAAAAAAAAAAAAAAAAAAATGACAAAGGATGAACTGAAGCTCTGCCATCACGTAATGTTTTTTTTTTTTTTAGAAAAAAAAAAAAAAAAAAAAAAAGAGACCAAATAGTTTGTGCGCCAGGCTGTAAACGTGTTAATTTTATGGGGACTAAATCACTGCTGCCTCTGGTGGACATTAGAAGAACTGCAGGGTTTTTCAGCCCAGGTAAGATCTTCAGTTTCAGTTCTTTGGGAAGTGTCAGAGAGGAGGGCTGGGTCTCTTTCTGAAACACTGTGGGTGCATTTACAATAAGAAGCGAGGAACGAGCCAAAAAGCTGAGCTTACTGCCAGAAAAACACTTCATGAAGATTAAACTGAGGCAGCCAATCACAGCAAGGCTTGTCCTTCTAAAGAGATGGGGAGTTGCGTCATTATTACACCCAATCGTCCCATTCGTTTACACACCTCGTGATAAATAACACACTTTATTGATTTAATGCCTCTTTACACAAACATCAGCCCTGAATGCCGACTCACAGGCACCCAGAGACCCAGATCTTGAGAGCTGGTTTCAGTATGTCTGTGAGCTCCATCAGCCGGTCTTAGGTTCTGTATGTTTAATGATCCTCAGCAGTCATTAAGGTACAGTCCAGAGTCATGTGTCACAGTTTTACTCCTCTGCTGCAGCACTCCATGTTTACTCACATTATCAGCCGTCTGGTTTTTCTAAAATCTTTTTTTTTTTTTTTGGTTTGGAGGGCTGGGTCATAGTCTGCAGCAGAAAGCTGCCCATTATCCTCTCCAAGCTCACTTCACATGAATACAGAGTAGGAGCTGATTAGCAGCAAACACTGAACGCCATCAGTCGCCGCTCATGCGCTTACAGCTGCAGATGAATTACAGGCTGCCAGAATTTGAGTGATTTTACCCAGTGGGACGTCTACAGGACACTGTGACAGGGACGAGGCTGATGAACCTCCTGTTTACTCTACAGACCAGGCCGAGCCTCCGTCCAGCTCACAGAGCTGTGCTGCTGGACCGCTGCTTCATGAAGGCACCTGAGTGTAAGTAGGCAGTGGCAGCAGTCAGCTTAACCTCAGTCTGAAATCATCTTTCACACATTTAGAAACTTTGTTAGACGAATAAACATTAACCTGAACCTGAACCTCATTGGCTGCCTCTCACAAAAGAGTAGAGCAGGTGGGTGACACTCACCTGCTCTACTCTTGTGACATCATACAGATACAAACATATGAAACACGATAAACCTGACAAGCGTGTAAATAAAAACTCCACCTTGGTTAAATAGTGTCACTTGTGACAGCAGTGCAGCGAAACATGATGAGATGGGAGATGAGATAGCCTTTATTTGTCAGTTGCAGAGATGACAGACCTTGCCGACCGTACATACAATACACAAACATCACATTGGGGAGACAGGTCAGGCTAGGTAGCGAGGAAAAAAACATCGAAATGTGTAACACAGAAGGATAATACAGGAATGCACAGATATCAACACACCATAGCACAATAAACACAGACAAGCAACATGGGAAAGTGTTCCAGTGTGTACAGCTGATCTGGGACCGCTGCAATCTTCGACTGCGCCTCCAGCTGACCCGATGTCCACATCAGAGGGGAAGTAAGCGTTGGAGGTGGCGTTGGATCCGGGGTAGGGAGGGTGATGCGTCAGTGAGTGCTTATCAGTATCAGTATGTGTGTGCGTGTCCATAGTTCAGCTGAGACAGTGTCCTTCGCCCTGCCAGGCTAAGTAAACAGTCTTCCAGCCAACCCAGGTGGCCTTGCATGGAATGAGAAGGAACAGACTCAACACAGTCGTTATCAGGGTGTTGTTGTTCGGCTCCAGCCTTGAGCCCACAGCTGGCGCCGAAGGGGTAGCCGGAATATGATGGTGATTTTTCTTTTGCCACAACTCATGAGAATTTCAAGCTGTTCTTTAACACTCCGACACTGGTCTCTCAATCTCCCGTTGGAGAACCGCGAGCTTCCCGATGATGGTATCAAACTTGCGTTCCGTGGTGTTGTCATTCGTTTGCTCAGAGAGCCAATTCTGAGAACTCACGACCGCAGTGAGCTGTTCCACGATGTAATCCAATGTACGCTCAGAGGTGTTATTCTGAGTATTCACGGCAGCTGTAAGCGTCTCCAAGCTCTTAACCGTGCTGCTCTCAATGAGCCCGTTCTGAGAAGTCACGCCTCGTCCCATCGTTTCAATCCCAGCGGGCAGCCTTGGGGGGGTTTGAACAGCCGGTTCCGCTTTCTTAATTCTCCGATAAGCCAAGGCCAAGCCAGCTCCGATCAGCAAGAACCCTGTTACCATGGTTCCGAATAGGTAGATATCTTCAGCGTCCTCGAACGACAGTCCCGCCAGACACACAACCCTCCATTCCTGCCACCCGTCCATCGTGTATCCGGCAGGGAAAGTCCCTCCAGGGCACTCAGGCTCTCCCGAGCCCAGACTTCTCGTTGAGAAAAGGGTGTCAATAGCATTCAGAGACCAGTTGATCAAATCCATAATTCTCTTTTAGGTTTTAGAAACAGACTGTGAGAGAGTGTTCCAGGGAAAAGTAAGCTTATTCTTAAAGAGTGTTTAGAGACTGTTTGAATAGATATTAGCGCACCATCAAAGCAAATCGGTTCTCTGAGATTATTACAAAGAATTCTGATTGTCCCAAAGTCCTGTTTAATTATGTCCTGCATCCCACGAGTACAGCTATACGTGAGCCTGCCTCACACACTTGTGAGGGTTTGTTACTGAAGAAACTGAGAGTTATCAGAGCTCATATTCTGCTCCCATCTCCAGGCCTTTCTGATCGACCAATATGCTGCTCTTTCCTCCTTGAACTTTACCTTATCTTACTGATATAATCATGCGTATGAAACCTGATCCTTGTGCCCTGGACCTGGTCCCCATGCCATTTCTCAGAGATGTGTTGTAGACAACTGGCCCTAACATCCTCACTATTGTAAGTATTAGTGCCTCAAGTGGAATTCCTCTTCATATTTTTAAACTACCTCTTCTTCAGCCACAATAAACCCCAAACTGGTTTGTATTTGTCAGCTAATAATGATTTTAGACTTATGTCGAAGCTGCTGTTTTTGTCTAAGATGTCCTTAGTGGGCACTCCACCCTTTTCCGGCTCAGACTTGGAGGTGCTGATTCACAGCATGATACGAATGATACGAACCATTCCTAAGCTAGCTGGGGGGCATCACCTGATGAAGCCATGAGAACTAAATCATCTGTGAAAAGCAGAGATGAGATTCTGAGACCACCCAAGTGAAAGCCTTCTGCCACTTGGCCTTGCCTAGAAATTCTGACCATAGAAATTACAAACTGAACTGGTGACAAAGGGCAGCCCTGGCGGAGCCATCACTCACCAGGAACGAGTCTGACTTATCGCCGGCTATGCGGACCAACAGAGGCGTCTCAGGCGACATGAATGTGGGGTCTGCAACTTGAACTTCAGGGAATGATGAGAAAGCCTAGCTCTTATGTCCAGTAAAGTTTGGTGGTCATATACCAAAAAACATGAAGTGTTACTAGTGAAGAAATAAAGGAAGAGTAAAATTAACTTGGTGAACTTGGACTCCCCCCCTCCACATGTGCATGGATCAAAAACTTCCTCACAGACCGCTCACAATCAGTCAGGCAACCAGAGATCATCCACCCTGTCACTCAGCACCTGCTCACCACAGGGATGTGTGCTGAGTCCACTTCTATACACCATCTACACCAGTGACTGCACCCCCACGCACCCCTGCAACATCATCATCATCAAATTTGCAGACGACACTACTCTGATGGGGTCATCACCAACGATGATGACACCGCCTACAGGTGTGAGGTCCAGCAACTGTCAGAATGGTGTGACTACAATAACCTCACCCTAAACACCAAGAAAACAAAGGAAGTGGTCATGGACTTCTGCAAAGTCCATGACCACTTTGGACTTCTGCAAAACAAGAACTGATCCCCCTCCCCTCTCCATAAAAGGTGGAGAGGGGAGGGTTCCTCGGCACCCACATATCTGAGGACCTATCTTGGTCCACAAACACATCAGCCCTGGTGAAGAAAGCCCAGCAGCGCCTCCATTTTCTGAGGGCTCTGAGATGGAACAGGCTGCAGACTGACCTCCTAGTGTCCTTCTACCGTGCCACTATCGAGAGTGTGCTGGTGCACGCCATGCCTGTGTGGTACGCTGGTTGCACAACAGCTGACAAGAAGAGACTACAGAGGGTCATCAGAACTGCAGAGAAGGTGATCGGCTGTCCACTCTCCACTCTGGACTTAATTGCCAGCTCAAAATGTTTCTCCAGAGCCAGGGGGATTATTAAAGACCACCTCCACCCTAACCACCAACCTTTCAATATCCTGTTCAATGTTTCTACCCATACACCATTTATATAGTTCACTCACATATATATATATATATATATACTAGGGGTGCAACGATATTCGTATCGATATTGAACCGTTCGATACAGTGCTTTCGGTTCGGTACGCATATGTATGGAACAATACAACATTTGTAATTTATTTTATCAACTTTCCTTCTGACGATGCTGTCTGTGTTGAGCGCTCAGTGAATCTGCGTTCGACTACTCCGCCTAGGCTGCACTGTTGAGCGCAGATCCACTGAGCGCTCAACACAGACAGCATAGTCAGAAGGAAGAGCGCAGGGCAAGCTAGCGAGACAGAAGTTAAGCTCTCCTTGCAACATGGCAAATTGAACCTCCCCCGCCCTCATTCAGATGTGGCGTTTGGAATTATTTTGGTTTTCATGTGACGTATGACCCTGAAGGTAAGCGCGTCATGGACTAAAGTAAAACAGTATGTTGGTGTCATGGATCGCTGTGTGGCAGGCAGGAGGAGGACCCAAAATGCAAAAACTCACAGACATGGGGATGAACTCAAATATCACAGCTTTAATGCTGGAACGGCAGAACGTAGGAAATACAAAACTAAACTGGGAAAAGTAAACTAACACTCGCAGAGAGAGACAGGGAAATCCACGCAGCATGAGGGAGAACGCGACACAGAACTGAGGGAGACGCAGACATAAATACACAGAGGGTTAACGAGCGGAGTGGGAGCACATGGGGAACACAGGTGACACTGATCATCATAACAAGACATGGCAGGAGTGAACACAACACTGACGGGAGACGGGTGAAGTAAAACAGGAAGTACAGAGGTTCAGACAGGAGGAGAGAGAGCACGGGGAGAACACAGACATAATGGGCTGGGGAAAACATAGAATAAACACAAAGAGAGACGAGGGCTCATGAATACACAGAGGGGCACACAGGGGGTAAGAGTCACGAAGGGAAAGCACTTAGGGAACAACACAACAGGGCAACTCAGGCAACATGGCCTAAATAAGGAACAAAATACAAAAATACATGAGAACTAAGAATACTGGGCCAACATGGCCCAGGACCATGACAGTTGGATGTGCCAGCAATGCTCAATTACATGGGTGGGAGCTAGTGTGTTAGCGCAGTTAGCTCGTTAACGTGTTGGCCGTCTAGTCCCATGCCCGGGGCGATCAGGGGTAGCTCGTTAACGGAGATTTGCCGTGTTGTGGCGTTAAGGTCATTTCCCAGAAGAAGCGGATAGTATAACTTTTATTTTGGAAAGAGACATTTCTCTGTAATAAACTCTCTTTTCCAAAGATGAGTGATTCCTCAATCAGATACAGGGCTTGCAATATCGCTAGCCCAATGTCCCGGGGCTAGCGATTTTTCCAGTCGGGCTACCAAAATCTATCTCTGCCCTGCCCGTCGGGCTATTGTAGGAAGGAAAAATATATGTCAATGCTTTTGCATTCTTTCGGAAATGTAGCTGGGTAATTATGTCATTGGCATCGGTGAGCCACTGTCAATATGTGACATATTTGCGCTTGTTTTTTTGCTTTCACTTTGCAATCGTGCGAACTGTGTATAGAGAGCGACAGCACTGATCTGTGAGTGATGATAATTTGTGCACCAATTCCTCTGACATCGTCTTATTAATTGTTAGCTTACTATGCAAACATGACAAGTGAAATCTCCCGCAGCAAGCTTAAACATGTGAGAGGTTGATCGCGCAGAGAATCGCTGAGCTTATGTGAGTGCGTGTGTAAAAGCAGCAGGATTTATATTTGACTACGATGACCTGGATGACTGAGAACCTTCACAGACAGATATATATTTCAGTTCTGCTGAGCCAAATAAGACAGGTCAGGGTGAAGAAGTGACAGCCAAAGAAAAGCTTACTGCAAAACGGAAAAGTTATGACAAATCAATAAGGCAAAAAGAAAGTGCAGCTTTATGGTTTCATGGACAAAAGAATTTCTGTGGCTGCGATATGACGAGCTAAATAACCAGGGCTGCACATAAGTGGTCCGCAGGTGCGCATTCGCTGTCAAAATAAAAAACGCGCACAAGGGTTAGGGTTAAATTTAAAAACTGTACTTTTGAGTTAAAATATATATTTATAATTTTAATAAATGACAAATTAAAAAGGCATGAACATTTTTTTGTATCGAAAAAATATCGAACCGTGACACCAAAGTATCGAACCGAACCGAACCGTGAATTTTGTGTATCGTTGCACCCCTAATATATACATATATATATTGCTCCCCCCCTTTATTGTATATATTTTTTGTTTACTTTTCCACCTTTGTGGTCCAGCTACCCAATTTCGCTGTGCAAGAAACCGCTCAGTGACAATATAAGCTCTAAGTCTCTCTAACTCTCTAAGTTTTCAGCAGTAATTGTTGCTGCTGGATGAACTGACGCACACAGCACCTGAAAGTCTTTATGGGGGATTTCCAGGATGGGTCAAAGTTGGACAGTGCTTTGTGTATGAACGGCAAAAGGTCCACGATGTTGTTGTTTTGTGGAGAAGCTGGTTCCGGTGAGTCTTCGGTGTGGCTTCATTTCGAGGGTGGTGTTCCTTTGCTGCTGGAGGGAGTCGGCACCTTGTTACCTGGTTTCCACATAAGAACAAAAAACTGGTCAGTATAATGCTGCGAACTGTCCAGATCTTCTTTGTGGCCCCTCCAGTGATGAAGTTGGTTGGAGTTTAATTCCTACTGCTGTAACCTTAAAAGCTGTCCAGGAACATACTTGCAGAGAAAATTAGTGGCTGGAATGTTCTCAGTCATGTTCAATGCTCGCTGTGTCTCACTTTACCACAGCATAACTTTCCCTTACTTGCCTGTCACTTCCTGCTCAGCACTGATCTAAAAACAACTCTAAATTCATCCAGAACATGTGAGGCCTGTGGGGTGAAAGCTCTAGATCTTAAAACAAAACAAAATATTACACTATATAAGGAAATAAAAAGTTCACACATGAAAGTTATCCGGATAACTTAGAAGTGAAATCTGCAAATCAATCACGTGGAAGCGAGGGAGCAGCTGGCTCTTCTTTATTTGAACCTGGTGTGTTTTCCTGAATGAAGTTCTTTCAGATTTGTGGAGCTCTCACAGCTCTGCTCGTACCTCTGTGGAGCCTCCAGACGAGGGGGGTAGGCAGCTCTTAGATGGTAATGAAAGCTCCATGTGCATCGCTGCAGATTCATTAAGACCAGCAGCTGTTCTCTGATGTGGGACAAAGCTCACAGCAGCCCCTCATCTGGAGGTTAATGGGCTGAACGGCCACCCTGAGCGCTCTCAGCACTGCGGCGCTGCGGTCAGCTTCACAGGTAAACCAGTCACAGCCATGTGTCATGTGTCTTTATTTAAGAGTGGGATCATTTCAGTGCTTTGTGACTTTTTACAAGTCATGTATATATTCAGTGTATACAGTGAGTATAATACACATATGTGAAGTGTATATGAGTATATATGTGTATCATTGAGACAAATCAGACAGACCATAGATTTGTCCTTCTGAGACTGTAAAGATTTAAACTCCAGCTCTGATTTTATCCTGCTGCTTGTTTCAGTTTGGGGATGAAAACAAATACAGACATTATTAATAATAATAATAACATTATTATAAATAATAATAATAATAATAATAATAATAATAATAATAGTGATGATGATGCTTTTCTATCAGGTCTCAGGATAAAATGAGCTGGATGTGTTTGTTTGTTTGTCCTGCAGGTGGAGCTCTTCTCCTCTTCTGTGTGCTCCATCTGCGACTCCTGAAGCTGTGAGCAGCTTCAGGAGTCTCTGCTCTTTGGTTCTCACTCTTCACTCACATCACTCTTGTACGGAGGCCCACTGACTTTATAAAAAAAGTTTTGGGGAGATAATCAATTATAAATGATGCCTGAAAGTCTTTGAATATTAAAATATTCCAGATCTGTTCAGGTTTGAGGACACAAACACTGCACCAGATTATCGGTTAATTTCTGCACATTGTTATGAATTATTAGTCTACTTATTAAAATAGACTCTGACATTTATGATTTAGTTGATGTTCATGTAAAAAAGTGACCAAAATAATCTCCTCTGTATTTGGAGGATATTTGACGATAAAGTCATAAAATGTGAACTCAGGAGGAGAGTTGTGTTTAAAAACTTCCATCTTCTTCTTCTTATCCGGGGCTGGGTGGCAGGTGTCAGGGGCTGGGTCTGTGACCCGGCATTTTGTGTGCATTTGGTATTAGTGGTTTCTTATGCTACATTGAAAGAATGTTAAGTTTCAGGATTATTATCAGGTTGCCTTAAGTTTAGGTCTAGTTAAGGTTATTCTGTGTCTTCTTATGAGTGTTTTCCTGTGCACTATGTGGCCTTGTCGTCAGTGTCTTCCTTTCACTTATGCCTGTGTTTAAGTGTCTCTTATTGGTTCGTCATGTTGTATCTGTGTGTGTTTGTCTGTCATGATTGTGTCATGTATGTGTCCTGTTATGTCTCCTGTTTTATTTTGAAGAGGTGTTGTGTTCTTTGTTCATTGTCTTAGTTCACTTCCCTGTGGTGTCATGATGTTTATTTGTGTCAGCTGTGTCCCCGTGTGTTTCCACTTCCCCTGATCACCTCATGTGTGTATTTGTGTGTTTTCGTTCAGTCGGCGTCAGGTCGTCTGTGCTACTTTTCCCAAGTCATAGTTTAAAGTCATAGTGGACACAGTCGTCATACCTTCTTGGTTAGTTCATAGTCGTCATAGTGCCATAGTTGATTCATAGTTTACCTGGTGAAGTCAGAGTTCATCAGTCTTGTTGTGCTTTAGTTTGTTTTCGCTTTCATTTATGTTCCACGTGTATCTGCCCGAAATAAAGGCTCGCCTTTTGTTGGAACTGAGTCTGTCTCCTCGCCTGCGTCTGCTTCTGGGTCCTCCTCACACACTCCCTCCCGGGGCCTCCTCCTGGTGGGACATTCCCTGACCACCTCACCCAGGAGGTGGCAAGGAGGCATCCTTGTCAGACGGCCGAACACCTCAGCCTACTCAGGAGAACTCATCCCTGACGTAGAGTGGGCACTCCACCTGTTCCCCCCCCCCCCCCCCCCGCCCCCCGTCCGTCCAAATATTACATTAAAAAAAAGTAAATCTGTTGAATACTAAATACTAAAAACATGACTATGAGTCAAGATTGTTCAAAAGCCTAAGGTCTAATGATTTCCTTCTTGTTTCTGACAGTGAAAGGTTACACTTGATGCTGTGAAAACAGCTGCTTTTTGTTTTTTCTCTTCACTAAAATCTTTGTGGAGGTTTTATTGTTCAAACATTTCTGTTATTGGCAGCTCTGGGCCTCCACAGCTCTGACGGTATGTCGGGCTGGTTGGTCGGCCGCCATCACCCTGCATACCAACCACACACACACACACACACACACACACACACACACACACACACACACACACACACACACACACACACAGATGATGGGGGTGGATGGTGTTTTTTTTCGGGGCCTTCCCTCCTCTTTCCCAGCATCCTCTGGGGGATGATGCGAGCCAGCAAACCCTCCTCCCTCCCTGGAACAGCTAATCCCTGAATTCAGTCCAACGCCACAGTCTGAGAGCGAGCAAGGGAGCCCGCTGCAACTGCCAGGCGTGTCCCCGTGTCAGACCCAGAGAGCATTACATTGGGTATCACAGTGATCGCTGCCTTCGGTGCTGTTATTAGTTCATTATTCAAACACACTGCTGATTTCTCTGTGAGCTCTGATGAAGCTGCTTCTCTCTAAGGTTTGAAGTCTGTCCTCTCAGGCCCGCTGTGCCACACACACAAAGCTAAAGAAGAAAATTAGCATTTATTTATCCATGTACATATTTTGATGAGGAGAAACAAAAGAGTTTGTGCAAAAAAATCTGATTCAACAAATAAAATGTCAAATAAAAAAATAATTAAAAATTAAAAACATTTGGAGTCTAGGTCGAATAGAAACTTTATCAAATGTCAGAAAATGTTTTAAATGTAGCACAAAAATGAAAGAATATTAATATGTGAATTCAACAATTTTAACTTTTTAAATTTTCATTTCCATCATTTCAAACATAACTTTTCCTCATTAAGAAACAGTATCAGTATCAGGTAACAGGCAGTAATAATCATAATAATATTGAACTGAATTATTAGTAATAAGAAATAATAATCAGCGATAATAATTAATAATCAGTGATGACTGTTGAGACTGTTCTGGTTTGATCCCTGAAGGTAAAATGGGCCAGTCTAACTGCTGGAACAGAGTCTGAACAGACTGGCAGTCTGGCCTGAACCTGTGATAGAAACCAGGTGAACTACATGAAACTGACAGCGAAGAAGCTGCCACAGGGCTGCGGATCAGACTAATTCCTGGAATCACTGCGAGTGAACATAGAGCCAACAAGTTTACAGACTAAACCAGGAGAGACAAATTCAGAAATTGAACCTTTTCAGAGGCAAACAGAAGCTTCAGGCACAACAAGATGGACATTGTTTTTATTATTCTGGTGGTTCAGTCGGGGGCCATCTCTGAGAACGTTGGTGCCTCCTCAGATTCCTGTGGTAGAAAGATTGCTGACTGCTCCACAGGTCAGAGGCTGACAGTTGAACATGGGGTAAAGAAACAGGACTACAGGTGTGAATCAGGAGGAATCGCCTCCTCCTTGTGATCACCGATGACAGTTGGAGGTGACTCACGTGGAAAGAGTTAAGCTTTGTCAGCAGGGCGTTGGGCCATCAGGTCACTGAAGGTAAAAGCAGTTCCTCTTGAGCGGTGGTCACAGAGGAAGTGTGGGAGCGGCAGGTCGCCTCAAGTTGCCACATCGTTGACAGTTTGAGTTACCTGCCAACGGTCTGAGTGTGATGAAATGTGCTGACGGTGCGATCTGAAAGCCACCGCAGTCTGAGTCAGACCGCCGTTACCCAACGCACTGTAACAAGTTCTGCTTTCCCAGCAACAAGGTGAGAGGTGGAGAGACGCTGAAGCGAGGAAACGGGAGGGAAGAGAAGACCAACATGAAACCGCAGAAGTGATGATGAAGAGGAAAAAATCTGAAGGTCAAAGGTCAGATTTACAGCAGGACTCAGTCTAACTCCTCCATACTGACTATTTCTGCTGTCAGCTTCCTGAATGGCTCCAGAGTGCTTCATCACTACATTACACCCGTCTCAGAATAAACCTTCTTCCTCAGACACTAATTTCATGTGTGTTTTCCATGGTGTTATATTATATATCTGTAAATGACCACAGCAGAACCGGTGACATTAACATGCTTTGCAGCATTCTTTATTAGCACATACACGGTTGCCGTTCACAATACACACAGAGCTGCAGCTCTCCTGCTGCCAGCTCACCATTACCAACCCCAACCATAGGACAGCTACGATATATATATATTTTTTTCTTTTCTTTTTTGCCACGTGGGGGGGGGGGGGGGGGTCTGAATATGAAACTGCTTGCTCGTCCTCTAACAACTTGTCATTAGTAGGCTATTAGTCTTTGCACATACCATGAATAATCATCTTTTTGGTTCATTTTTTATTCCATATCATCCTGAAGGAGTGACTGAGTGCATAAACTCATCAGGTGTGTTTACAGAGCTCAAGGCAGAACGCTTTTTTCTGATAGACCTCTATAGGACCAGAAGAGTTATTTCAACCACAGCTATTGCCATCTCTTGGCCTTCAGGCAGAATGCAGGTTTAAGGCACTTCCACAATGGTTTCATTTTTTCCAAACCAGTCTGCAAGAATTGGCCCAACAAAGACTTCAGTCCAGCCCACGGAAAGCTGCGGAAAATTTAGAGTGCATAGATTTTAAACTTTTAACCATTTTACAGCTTTTCCATTAATAATAATAATAATTATTATTATTAAGTAAAGCAGTATATAAAAATTAATTAACAGAAAAGTTCCAGTTTCTATCCGTCTACTACAGAAATATCTGCTGAAAGATTTGTCAAGGGAATGAGCTACCACAACCTTTTCTGTAATTTTACACATTTATCATGCAAGACTATCACGTTGAAATTGCACTTCTTTTCCTGGTATTAAGACTTCTCGGGGATTAAATGTGTAGTTAAATGTCTGATAGAAAAGGAAGTTTCATTGGTCTGGCCCACTTAGGATCAAAGTGCGCCGTATGTGGCCCACGATATGAGAAATGAATTTGATGTCCCTCTCCTACGAGCTACACAAATCCATTTACAGTGAAGCTAGTTTTTGAAATGTTTTGGTCTGGACCAAAGTATTGAACAGATGAATGTACTGTATACTCATTGCCCTCCATTAGATACATATTTTTATAAATATTAAGCTGAGAAAATCCACTGCACTCTTATAGTAATGTGTGAATGTTATAGGATAGCTGCCCCTACTTTGATTCATATTTGTTTCATGTATCATCACATTAAAAAGCTTATTAAATATGTAATATTGATGAAAACAATAGTTTTGTCACTAATGGACATACAGTGTTACACATTATATTTTTTTCCTCTCAAGTGGAAGAAGCAGAATATAATATCTGACTAAACCAAAAACCACTCTTGCTGGATTTGTGTTCTTTTTTTTTTTTTTTCCTGTCCCATTTGGTTCTTTAGCCATCAGAATTGTTGTCTGAAGACCAACAAGGATACCCAATGGATTTACTTTGCCAAATGGATCATCGTGGCATTGCCGTATTGGTCCATTTGATCGACCTTTGTTTTTATTATTTATTTTATTTTATTTTCAGATGTTACAGACGGGACAGACATGAGTGAGGGATAGGAAAGGGAGAGAGAAAGAGGAAGGAAAAGAAAAACAGAAGGGGAGAGGGACAGTGAGAAAGGGGGGGAGAAAAAAATCTCCTGGATCACCTGTTGAGAGAAAAAGAATAGAAAACAAGCAAAAAAAAAAACCCAAAGCAACATACTAAACACAACACCATCGCATTAATCTAGCTAAGTGTAAACAACAGTAAATACTAAATATTTAATGTTGTTGTGCAGCACGCAGGACAGACAGCGCACAATGTGCTTTGAAGTAGCAGCCAAGAAAGGTGTCATTTAAGTCTACGAGCAGTGAACATCCGTGTGCATACCTGTGTGGATCAGCGCGCTTGTATTCAAATGGTTTCCACATGTAATGGTCTGCAAGAGGATGTAGAGAGCCATAGCCCCGTCCCCCAGGGCATGAAGCAGGCATGGAGGAGATCCAGGCCCCAGACATCCAGAGGCCTGTGCGAGAGCCCAAGGAGGACCACCGGAGGGGCATCGTGCCCCCCTCATGGGAAGAGCTGAGGATCCCCAGACAAGGCGTCACCCAGTAGCCACCGAGCAGAAGCTAGAGGGGGCTGCACCGGCATGCCCGCCGGCTCTGCCGGCAGCCAGCTGTGCCGGAGTGAACCGAGCCGCAGGCCCAGAGGCCGGAGGCCCGAGGGCCCCCCGCACCCCGGAGGAGGCCTGACCGAGCAACAGGCGCCAGGCCCCGCCAGGTAGCCACCGGGAGTGAGCCGGTACATACCTGAGTGCCCAGCCCCGAACACCAAGAACCACCAATGCATCGACCCCTGAGGGCATCAGTCACCGGCAGGGAGTGTGGTGAGGGGAGATAGGCCTTGGAGGGCCTGGGAGTTCCCAGAGAGGTGGAGTCTAAGACCCGACCTGACATATAGACACAGACAAACAGGCACACACAGCATTGCATTGCACAACATGCATTCCCACCCTCATGCACACATATACAAACACTCAGCACTCACCCAACGTAAGGATTGACATAAATGGACATGTACACACAATCACACTCCCCAAACATACTCTATACCCCGGGTCCAGGTACCCTCGCCCCCAGAGGGGGAAACAGAACCCAGACCCAAGAGATGTTACCCTTCCCCCCGGGGTGGAGGCAAGCAGACCGTCCCAGGCTCCGCAGCAGCAGGGAGGCCAAGTGAGGCCAGGGAGGACAGGTACAATATTTAAGTCTGCGGTGTGTCCGCCTTCCCCGCACGGCACTGCAGGCCACACCCCGCCACATACCCCCATCGCCCGACTGAGGCCAGGGAGCCATCCGGCCGAACCTACTCCCCCCACCGCGAGCAGGAGAGGGGATTAGCCCGGACCGCCGGCGCCCCCAGGCCCTGGCCAAGCGACAGGGAGGTTTCTGTTCTGGTGGCGGCCCACGCATCCAGCGGCGCCGGTGATGAAGTGGGTCCGGGGGTCGCCCACGTATCCAAAGGAAGCCCCGGAGCTGGACCGGGGGCCGCCCATGAGGCAAGCAGCGGCGCAGCCGGCGTGGCATTGAGCTTGGGCTCACGGGGGGCTGGGCAGGCATCCAGCACGCTGGACCACACCACGCGCCGGCCTCTGGTGGAGGTGAGGCCGCTCTGCTCAGCCCGCAGACCTCGGGCTTGGGTGGCGTGGACTCCCCTAGCATGGGCACTTATCCCGCGGCTTCTCCGCCGCTCCCGGCTGGAGCGGCTACCCACGCTGCCTCAACCGGCAGGCGCGGCTCGCGCGCCGTGGGCGTGATTGCGGATGCCGTGCAGGTGCGTCCTCTAAACAAGGACAACATTATGCTAACCAACACGTGTAAAACTAAGAAATACTCTGATTTCAAGCTAAATCTGAGAACCGTTGTAAACAAAGGCATTTTAAACGATCCACACCCCTTAACTGTGTGGCACCCAGTGTTGCCAACACCTCTGTAAGGAAAATCACTATCGGCTGTCCTAAAAGTCGCTAGAAGTCGCAAAATGACGTCTTTGCCTAATTTGCATAATTGAGACAGACTGAGACAGAGTCCAGCCCCTCTCCAGGAGACTGGTTCCAGAGCCCAAGCCATGCGTAGAGGTGAGCCCGACAATATCTAGCCGGTACCTCTCAACCTCACGCACTAACTCAGGCTCCTTCCCCACCAGAAAGGTGACATTCCATGTCCCTATTGCCAGTCTTGGCAGCCGGGGATCAGTCTGCCAGGGCCTCCGCTCCTGGCCGCCACCCGGCACACAATGCACCCGACCCCTATGGCGCCTCATGCGGGTGGTGGGCCTGCAGGAGGATGGGCCCATGTCTCCTCTTCGGGCTGTGCCCGGCCGGGCCCCATGGACTAAGGCCTGACCACCAGACGCTCGCCCGCCTGGCTCCAGGGCGGGGCCCCGGTAACACTATCCAGGGCAGGGTAAACTGTTCCCTCAATGTTCTCTTCATAAGGGTCTTCTGAATCGCTCTTTGTCTGGTCCCTCACCCAGGACCAATTTGCCATGGGAGACCCTACCAGGGGGCTAAAGCCCCCAGACAACATAGCCCCTGGGATCCCTGGGACACACAAACCGCTCCACCACGATAAGGTAGCAATTCACGGAGAGGGTTTTTGTATTATATGATTTATTTATTACATTTTATGTGGCGTGAATAAATAAAAGTATATTTACGGTGGCCCCTACAGACAAAACACGTACAAACTCCAAAACACGTAAAAACTCAGAAGCACGTACAAAAGACAACAGAAGTGCTCCAGGATGCTAGGGCGCAGTGTTGAGCTTTTGTTACCTAGTGGCTACACAAGCCGACAAGTACCAACGACCGGATTTGGTGTGTGGTAGTAACAGGTAAATTAACTTTTTTTTTAAAATTATTTGAATATATATGAGTGCTTGTGTATAAATACACAAACAATACACACATGCTTTCATGCTTTCAATTGTGTAATTTAAGTGATCTAGGTAGCTCTGTTTTGGAAGTTCAGTTAACGCTAGAAATGTGTTTTGGAGTTTGTACGTGCTTTGTCTCGAGGGGCCACCACATATATTTATATATAAACATATATAAATAAAACCACCTTTTTTTACGTTAGTAATTCCTTTTGTGCATAATTTTATTTTATTGTTAATAATAAATTAATTAAAGCAACAAAACAACCTGGAGAGCCGTCTCTCTTTAGTGAGCCGAGCTGAAAGAGCCGGTTCTCTAAAAAGAGCCGGAAATCCCATCACTACATAACAGTAAAAGAAGAACTGACTGCGTTACAGTCAGTGCGGGAGCAGTGGCTTCGCTCATGTGCAATTCATTTGCAGTTTGGACGCATAGGTGTGAACATCTTCTGCCCTGATAGCAACGGGGGGAGGACTATCCTCCGCCGGTGAGCGCTTTGGCACGGGCGAGGTGCCCACGGCAGCACCCGCTGCTTGTTGAGAAGAGCAATACGTGCTTTCACATCAAAAAGTCGTCATAAGTAAGTCTCCAATAACACCAGAAAAAGTCGCCAGATTTGTCGCTTTTTAGAAAAAAAGTCGCTAAGGGGGTCTGAAAACTCGACAAAGTCACTAAATTGGCAACACTGGCGGCACCTCACATCGTGAATTATCAACATTACACAATATCCTCCAGACAGACAACGAAGGAAAACACTTAGGACATTTCATGAAAACAAGTAGGACACCAGATATTCGGCAAATGTGACACACTGATATTTGAAATACTAATAAACTGACGGAAAAATGTGCTGTGCATTATGAATGATGCATGCTGTTCAAACATTCACAACAGCCACTTCAGTAACAGTGAAAATATAAAATAACAAAACAATAACTCATCATCTGCTTACCTGAAGTCAAGTTGCAGGAAAACCCAGACTTCCCTCTTGCCACCTCCTCCACCTTATCCAGGGAAACATCAATAAGATAAGCTAAGATGACCTTTATTACTCCCACAGGTGGGAAATTTGTTTTGTTACAGCAAAAGTGCAAAGTTATGTAGCAGAAATTAGAAAACACTGGAATGCAATAAAATACAATAGACTAAAATAAAATACTATATACAATAGAATAACAGAATAGAATAATATATACAATAGAATAAAATACAAATACAAATACAAATACCATATACAACTGAGTAGGAAAATACCAAAATACAACTTCGTCAGAAGAAGAATTGCACAAGAATTGCACATATAGCAGTCTTATTGCACATGTGTGGGTTTGTGTGTTTGATCAGCTGCAAAAGTCTTTGTTGCAGAGTCTGACAGCAGTGGGGAGGAAAGACCTGCGAAATCTCTCCGTCCTACACCGTGGGTGCTGCAGCCACTGAAGGAGCTGCTCAGTGCTGTCACAGTCTGCTGCATGGGGTGGGAGATGTTGTCCAACAGGGATGACAGCTTAGCCACCGTTCTCCTGTCACTCACCACCTCCACTGGGTCCAGAGGGCAGAACAGAGCTGGCCCTGCGGATCAGCCTGTTCAGTCTCTTCCTGTCCCCAGCAGACCACACCGTAAAAGATGGCTGAGGCCACCACAGAGTCATAGAAGGTTTTCAGGAGTGGGCCCTCCACTCCAAACGACCTGAGTCTCCACAGCAGGTACAGCCTGCTCTGCCCTTTCCTGTAGAGGGCGTCTGAGTTATGAGTCCAGTCCAGTTTGTTGTTCAGATGAACCATGGTGAACACCAAGGTACCTGTAGCTGTTCACAGCCTCAATGTCCATACCTTGGATGTTCAGTGGTTGCAGTGGAGAATGCTTGTGCCTGCGGAAGTCTACCACCAGCTCCTTGGTTTTACTGGTGTTGATGTGGAGGTAGTTCAGCTGGCACCAGTCCACAAAGTCTTGAGTCAGTCCTCTTTACTCCTTGTCGTCCCCATCAGTGATGAGGCCGACTATTGCAGAGTCATCAGAGAACTTCTGCAGGAAGCACTGGGTGGAGTTGTGGGAGATGTCGGCAGTGTAGATGGTGAAGGGGAACGGAGCCAGAACCGTTCCCTGTGCGGCCCCCGTACTGCAGACAGCCCTGTCCGACACACAGCCCTGAGTTCTCACATACTGTCAGAGGAAAAATTGTATATAATGTGATCAGCTTCATGAGATGTGCTCTTTTTATTGATCAATAAGCAATCTACATGTCTACGTGACTTTTCACCTAATAACTTTAGTGATGATGGACTTATTCAGCTACTAACTGCTTCCTGTCTACAGAGAACATTCAGATGTAGAGAAGAGAAACCTCAGCTCTTTTTGTGAACATACAGATGTAGAAAAGGGAAAAACCGTTGCTCTGAGTGACGTTGTTATCTTTGCACACACACACACATAAAGAACGCAGACAGTGATGGGGCGCACGTCTTGCGTTCCATGACTGCCCTCGCGAGTGAAAAACTTCTGCAGTGTTTGTGTTTTCTAACTCAGGTGTCTCAGCTGAAGAACTGTGGGGCGATTCTTAGAAATCCCCTGTCACATACTGTGGTCGGTCGGTGAGGTAGTCCAAAATCCAGGTAGTGAGGTGATGGTCCACTCCAGAGTTCTCCAGCTTGTCCTTCAGGACCGTGGGAAGAATGGTGTTGAAGGCACTGGAGAAATCAAAGAACATGATTCTCACACTGCTTCCAGCGGTCTCCAGGTGAGCGAGGGAACGGTGTAGGAGGTGAATGACGGCATCATCCGCTCCAATGCCAGGCTGGTAGGCAAACTGAAGTGGATGGCGTCCATGAAAAATGTATAAATAAAAACAAAATAATGCTGAACTTGGTTTGAGGAATATCTGGTCAAAGTTCCCCTGTGGCAAGGACCATCAGAATGGCATGCTTGGAGTAGATACCAAATGCCTGCTGTAGCAGGGTCCATTCTCACAGGTGCTGCTAATCCAGCACCAATCAGGCACCTGATTGTCAGTACCTGGGGTATGTTTGTGTTTGTTTGTTTTTTTCTTTAAGGACGTACAGGAGAACGACTATCTTTTACAGGTTTAATCCGTTTCAGTAGTTGAAATTACAAGTTATAGCGCGCTGGACCTCGATGTAAACCAAAAAACCCCTGCTGCCTGAACTCTGCTTAACAAAGAGGATCACCCTGTAAGCAGGCAACACAGTTTTATACCACAACAAAAATCTTCTTCTGGGAAACGACATGGCATCCTGTCAGCTCCCCTCCAGATCTTCTCCTGTACGTCTGACCCCAATCTCGTGTCTGCGAGGAGCTCAAAACAAGAGTCAGGAGCAGAATAATCGGATGGCCACAACCACATACTCAGTGTGGTATATTTAGATGTGGATGTTTATAGATTTGACATTATGTAAATATGAGTGTATATAGACATACCGTATTTTCACGACCATAAGGCGCACTTAAAAGTCTTAGATTTTCTTCAAAAAGTACGGCGCGCCCTATAGCGCAGTGCGCCCTGTGTGTTGTAATGAGGACGTAGTAGAGAACACAATGAGAACGCTAAAGGGTGAAGTGTGGCCGAGTTGGAGGAAAGACTCGAGCGGTGGATCATCGAGCAAAGAACGAGCGGGAGAAGCGTTTCGACGGTCACCATTCGGCTAAAAGCAGTTTCACTTTCACTTTTTATGAAACGGTGCCATTTTTCCATCCGGACCAGGACTACGGTAGCGCAGCAACTTCCAGCGGATTATAAGGAAAAGCTGGCCATCTTCCGCTCCTACTGCAGCAAACACATCGGCGACAAAAACATCCAGCCCAGCCACATCACAAACATGGACGAGGTCCCGCTCACTTTTGACATCCCGGTGAGTCACACTGTGGAGAAGAAGGGGACCAGCACGGTAGCGATACGCACAACGGGGTATGAAAAGTCTTCTTTTACTGTTGTGCTTGGCTGCCATGCTAATGGACAGAAACTGCCGCCTATGGTGATTTTTAAGCGAAAGACTTTGCCTAAAGAGAAGTTTCCAGCAGGAATCATCATTAAGGCAAATGAAAAGGGCTGGATGGATGAGGAAATGATGAAAGAGTGGCTGAGGGAGGCGTATGTAAGGAGACCAGGTGGTTTTTTCCACGCATCACTATCGCTCTTAATCTGTGACTCTATGCATGCCCATCTCACAGCCGATGTGAAAAAACTAGTGAAACAAATGAACTGTGAGCTTGCTGTCATTCCGGGAGGCCTGACAAAGGAACTCCAACCGCTGGACATCGGTGTGAACCACCCGTTCAAAGTAAGGCTGCGAGCGGCCTGGGAGCGATGGATGACCGATGGAGACCACAGTTTCACCAAGAGTGGAAGGCAGCGCCGGGCGAGTTACGCCACAATTTGCCAATGGATTGTAGATGCTTGGGCTAACATGTCTGCTGGCACTGTTGTTCGAGCTTTCGCAAAAGCTGGCATCATTTCCGAGGAGCCGCACGGCACGGAAAGTGACTCTGACGGTGAAGAAAGTGAACTTGGCATGTTTGATGGAGATTTAGCGCAGCTGGTCAATTCAGACACAGAGGATGAGGACTTCGATGGGTTTGATTGATGATAAAAATGTGAGTACCAAACTTTGTTTTGCTCCTGCTTTATTTTTAAATATGCACACTTGTATGCTTGTGTGTTGTTGATGATGACGATTACTGGTAATAAAAATGTGAGTACCGAACTCAGGTTTGCTCCCGTTTTATTTTTAAATACGCATACGGTACTTGTATGCGCCCTATGATCCAGTGCGCCTTATGTGTGTGTTAAATACAGTAATGGCACACATAACTGAGACTGTGCCTTTTAGTACAGTGCTTCTTATGGTCGTGAAAATACGGTATATGTCTGATGAGTATACAGTGGGGCAAAAAAGTATTTAGTCAGCCACCGATTGTGCAAGTTCCCCCACCTAAAATGATGACAGAGGTCAGTAATTTGCACCAGAGGTACACTTCAACTGTGAGAGACAGAATGTGAAAAAAAAAATCCATGAATCCACATGGTAGGATTTGTAAAGAATTTATTCGTAAATCAGGGTGGAAAATAAGTATTTGGTCACCTCAAACAAGGAAAATCTCTGGCTCTCACAGACCTGTAACGTCTTCTGTAAGAAGCTTTTCTGTCCCCCACTCGTTACCTGTATGAATGGCACCTGTTTGAACTCATCATCTGTATGAAAGACACCTGTCCACAGCCTCAAACAGTCAGACTCCAAACTCCGCCATGGCCAAGACCAAAGAGCTTTCGAAGGACACCAGGAAAAGTATTGTAGACCTGCACCAGACTGGGAAGAGGGAATCTACAATAGGCAAGCAGCTTGGTGTGAAAAAATCAACTGTGGGAGCAATCATCAGAAAATGGAAGACATACAAGACCACTGATAATCTCCCTCGATCTGGGGCTCCACGCAAGATCTCATCCCGTGGGGTCAAAATGATCATGAGAACGGTGAGCAAAGATCCCAGAACCACACGGGGGGACCTGGTGAATGACCTGCAGAGAGCTGGGACCAAAGTAACAAAGGTCACCATCAGTAACACACTACAACGGCAGGGAATCAAATCCCGCAGTGCCAGACGTGTTCCGCTGCTGAAGCCAGTGCATGTCCAGGCCCGTCTGAAGTTTGCCAGAGAGCACATGGATGATACAGCAGAGGATTGGGAGAATGTCATGTGGTCAGATGAAACCAAAGTAGAACTTTTTGGTATAAACTCAACTCGTCGTGTTTGGAGGAAGAAGAATACTGAGTTGCATCCCAAGAACACCATACCTACTGTGAAGCATGGGGGTGGAAACATCATGCTATGGGGCTGTTTTTCTGCCAAGGGGACAGGACGACTGATCCGTGTTAAGGACAGAATGAATGGGGCCATGTATCGTGAGATTTGGAGCCAAAACCTCCTTCCATCAGTGAGAACTTTGAAGATGAAATGAGGCTGGGTCTTCCAACATGACAATGATCCAAAACACACCGCCCGGGCAACAAAGGAGTGGCTCCGTAAGAAGCATTTGAAAGTACTGGAGTGGCCTAGCCAGTCTCCAGACCTCAACCCCATAGAAAATCTGTGGCGGGAGTTGAAAGTCCGTGTTGCTCGGCGACAGCCCCAAAACATCACTGCTCTCGAGAAGATCTGCATGGAGGAATGGGCCAAAATACCAGCTACTGTGTGTGCAAACCTGGTAAAGACCTATAGTAAACGTTTGACCTCTGTTATTGCCAACAAAGGTTATGTTACAAAGTATTGAGTTGTATTTTTGTTATTGACCAAATACTTATTTTCCACCCTGATTTACCAATAAATTCTTTACAAATCCTACCATGTGGATTCATGGATTTTTTTTCACATTCTGTCTCTCACAGTTGAAGTGTACCTCTGGTGCAAATTACTGACCTCTGTCATCATTTTAGGTGGGGGAACTTGCACAATCGGTGGCTGACTAAATACTTTTTTGCCCCACTGTATGTGAGTGTACATTAACTGTGGAGCTGTTCTGTCTTAAACTGTGCCGTGTTTTTGGCTGTGATTGACGGCTGTCGTGTTTCTGCTGAGCAGGAAATGTGGGGCAGTACCAGAGTGAAGTGAAGAAGTTCAGTTTCATGTGAGAAATGTTCAAAAACGACACGTGTAATCAAATTTTAACTGGAATCTAATATGCACATACTGATGGTCCTGCTCCGTCTGACGCTCGTCTCTGACTCTTGCTGCGCTTCCTGTGGAGACGACTTCAAACAGGAGCTTCACTCGTTCCTTCACTTTGGAACGCGTGCAGAGACGAGGCTGAGTGCTCTGAGTGGCAGGTGAAAACATGGCGGTGATCACAGACCATAACATGACACTACACAGCAGAATAAATATGATGCCAGCTCTCCGTGGAGCTCAAACAGTGGATGTACCGATTAACTCTTCACTCATAGGAAGCAGTTTGTAATGAAGCAGCAGATCCAACATTGGGGATTCCACCAAAACTGAGATTAAAGAAGTAATTCTGATAAATATC
The DNA here is from genome assembly GCF_963969265.1 of Rhamphochromis sp. 'chilingali'. Lineage (NCBI taxonomy): Eukaryota > Metazoa > Chordata > Actinopteri > Cichliformes > Cichlidae > Rhamphochromis > Rhamphochromis sp. 'chilingali'. The sequence continues at coordinate 164,862 of NC_137941.1, forward strand.
TCTGATAATTCTTGCACTGGCTGAATAAACGGTTTATTATCCTCTTTGGGAGAAAGGGAGTTTTTTTTACACATTTATGAGCCAACATCAAAGACTCAGGGAAAGAACATGGAGAACATGTCAGAATGTCATGTTGGTTCACCTGCTTGAAGGTCCCAGATTCAAATGGATGAAATCTGGTTTCCCTCTAACAGCCCATAATTGCAGTCACATGACCTGCAGACTGATTAATGTGTGAGGCAGCAGAAACAAGTGAGAAGGATCTGCAGAGGAAAAGATCTGAAGTCTGTCAGTGTGACAGTTGCACCAAGGAAACCCTTGCACGATCTTCACACAACCTTCAAGCTGAGCCAGAGGGTGCTTCCTGTTTTCTGACAGCAGTCTGTGACCTTTGACGTCTGAGCTCTCTTGCTTCAGTTAACAAAGAGAAATTATTTAGAGTCATTGGGTTAGCATTCAGACAACCTGCAGCTGAAGACCATTAACCATTAAGAACAACTGTGGAGCAGGAGCTGCGCCCCCGACAGGCTGGACCAGGAACAAAAAAGAGTAAACAGACGAAACACAGTGTCCCAAAGAGACCATCACAGCAAAGAGACCATCAGAAAAAAGAGACCAAAGATTTTTCTGAGGATTGTCAGAAAGTGGAGACACTGTTGGGTCTTCTTTACAACAGCCGAGGTGTTTGAGCACCATTGGAGGTCTGTGTCTATGTGCACACCCAGGAACTTGAAACTGGACACCCTTTCCACGCACTCCCCATTGATGCTGACAGGCTGCAGCTCAGACTTCCTCCTTCTGAAGTCGACTACCAGCTCTGTTGTCTTGGTGGTTTTGAGGTCCAGGTTGTTGTCGGCACACCAATCTGACAGCCTCTGAACCTCAGCTCTGTACGCCGTCTCCCCAGAGATGAGCCCCACCACGGTGGTATCATCTGCAAACTTGATGACTGCGTTGTCTGGGTGGGAACTAACACAGTCATGTGTGTACAGAGTTTACAGTAGGGGACTCAGTACACAGTCTTGTGGAGAGCCGATGTTAAGGCTGAGGGCTGAGGGAAGATGAGGCCCCACTCTAACTCTGTACACGGTCTGAGAGGAAGTCTCTGATCTAGCAGGAGGTGGTAGAAGGAAGTCCGATATCCAGCAGTTTTACTGTTAGTCTTGCCGGGAGTATGATATTAAAACCAGAGCCAAAGTCAACAAAGAGCAGCCTGGTGTCACACCGCTGTTGTTCCAGGTGAGAGATGGTGGTGTGGAGCGTTGTAACAATGGCATCTTCAGTAGATCTGTTAGCTCTGTGTGCAAACTGGAGCAGGTTGAGTGTGGGTGGCATGCAGGACATGATGTGATGTCGGACCAGTTTCTCAAAGCACTTCATTATAACAGGCGTTAGAGCAACTGGTCGGTAGTCGCTGAGGCTGTTAATGTTGGTCTGCTTTGGCAGTGAGACAGCTGTGGCTGACTTTAGGCACAGCAGGACACAGGACTGAGACAGTGAAGTGTTGAAGGTCTCAGTGAAGACCCCAGCCAGCTGGTCTGCACACCCTTTTAGGGCCCTCCTGGTTAACCCATCTGGACTAACTGCCTTGTGGTACCTCCAGATGTTAGTGCCTATCAATTTGTCTTTGTAGGTTATGTGACCTGACAGAAGTGGACTGCCATCTCAGTGTGTGTGTGTGTGGCATGTCTCCCCGCTGTGTCATCACCCTGGATTACACCCTGATCACACACATTGGCTGAATGGGAGAATTACGTGGTTCTTTGTGCTGCTGCTACTGTTTGTGTTGTTGTTGTTCGTCTCATCCTCCTTTTGTTGCCGTTACCTCCTGTGTTCCTCCTCCTCCTCTGATCCTTCATCGGTCCTGGATCTCCTCCTGAGGCGTAAACACGCTGGAACAAAGAGCTGTGCTGGTTTTATTGTGGGTTCAGGCAGACTGAAGGTTTATCCAGCAGAGATAATGTGAACGCATTTCACACAGTAGAGTCCGGCTCGTGTTAAACACCACCCACACTGATGCTAGAACACACACATCTATCAGCCACAACATTAAAAATTTCTCAGCTCTAACCGGGATGCCGGCAGCAGATCCTCCTGTCCTGTGGTTGGGGGCGGGGCCTACAGGTGTTGTTATTAACAAAGCAGAGATGTTCTCTGTTTATTCATTTCCATTCAAGTATGATTTTAATGAAACTTCTCTTCCTCATCTCACGCTCCTCGTTCTGAATTATTGAGGAGTTTTACTTCCTGCATCTTTTTTTCTGTCTCTGCAGTTTTCTGATATTCAGCAGCAGCTTCGGTCTGATCTCAGATCAGCGTCGTCTTCAGTTCTGTTGATGTTCTTTAAATCTGATTTCACTAAATGAAGAACTCAGCTCTCTGCACTCATTTAAACAAGTTTGCTCAGAGCACACATGCACAGACCCACAGGGATTATTTTGCACCAGAGTCAGTGACTTCTTAGGTCAGGTTTAACAGAACTCATTAGTGTTGATGTTGACTCTGGTTTGAGTCCCAGTTGCTATGAGATGGAACCAGTGTTAACTGTGCGAGGTCCAAACTGCATTCAGAGGTGAGACAGCAGACACTATCCTCTCACCCTCCATTCTGAGAGGGGAGGGGGGATGAGGGGAGCTGAGAGGAGCAGGTGTTCATGAAGTGCAGTAGAAAGCCAAAACAGATGCAATGAGCTCACTGCAGTCACAATATTATCAGAGTCTAAATCCTGCACACCTGCACACCTGAAACAACACCAACCCTTTGGCTATGGTCCAATGACTCAAGAACATTTATGAAGAACATCTGTGAGGTTCATGCATCTCTGCACAATTCTCTGGCCTTCATTTGCCCATTTTAAAGGCAGCTTGCAGATCCTCTGAGGACCTGAAGCAGCTGTGCAGAATGAAGTACACACTCCAACATCATGCTCCTGCTGCGGTCGACTATCACCTAAAGGTCACCTCAAGCAGAAAAGCGTGCTAATAAAATTTATACAAATAAAAGAAAAAAGAAGAGTCGAGAGCTGCAGAAGGCTGTGGTACTCATATTTTGGCACAAAATTACAAAGACAGTTGCCGTATGGTACTTTGAATTGGAAAGACCCTGCGGTAACAAAGAGAAAACAGAGAAAACCCAACAATCATATGACCCCCTATGAACAACCACTTTGGCAACAGTGGGAAGGAAAAACTCCCTTTTAACAGGAAGAAACTTCAAGCAGAACCAGGCTCAGGGAGGGGCGGGGCCATATGGGAAATTGGTTTGGGGTGAGTGGACGAAAGCAGGACAAAATGTCAGGTATATAAGCACCTGAGAAGAAACACCCAGTACATCATGGGAATCCCCCGGCAGCCTACGTCTATTGCAGCATAACTAAGGGAGGATTCAGGGTCACCTGGTCCAGCCCTAACTATATGCTTTAGCAAAGAGGAAAGTTTGAAGCCTAATCTTGAAAGTAGAGATAGTGTCTGTCTCCTGAATCCAAACTGGAAGCTGGTTCCACAGAAGAGGGGCCTGAAAACTGAAGGCTCTGCCTCCCATTCTACTTTTAAATACTCTAGGAACAACAAGTAGGCCTGCAGAGCGAGACCGAAGTGCTCTAATAGGGTGATATGGTACTACAAGGTCATTAAGATAAGATGGGGCCTGATTATTTAAGATCTTGTATGTGAGGAGCAGGATTTTGAATTCTGGATTTAACAGGAAGCCAATGAAGGGAAGCCAAAACAGAAGAAATATGCTCTCTCTTTCTAGTCCCTGTCAGGACTCTTGCTGCAGCATTTTGGATCAGCTGAAGGCTTTTCAATGAGTTTTTTGGACTTCCTGATAATAATTAATTACAGTAGTCCAGCCTGGAAGTAATAAATGCATGAACTAGTTTTTCAGCGTCACTCTGAGACAGGATATTTCTAATTTTAGAGATGTTGCGCAAATGGAAGAAAGCAGTCTTACATATTTGTTTAATATGTGCGTTGAAGGACATGTCCTGGTCATAAAGGCAGGAAGTTTACTAAGCAAGAAAACAGAACCCTCACATAGATGTCCCTGTAATAACACACTTCAGCCTTCCCCACCAACAAACAGGCTGGAGAGGTGCTCAGAGATCCTGCTGCTTGAACTAAGACTTACAAATTTATGTAACACAATGAGAACATTTAACAATTTGACTCCAACAGTGGTCTACAGCCAAACAGGACGCAGAACACAATGCTCTGTAAAAAAATAAAAAACATAAATTAAAAAAATGCAAAATACAAAAAAATTTGTGAAACAGCAAGGCCGCGAAAGGTGAACTGCGTTATAGCGAGGGAACGCTGTGTTGCACAAATGGAAGAAAGCAGTCCCACATATTTGTTTAATATGTGCATTGGAGGACATATCCTGGTCAAAAATGACTCCAAAGTTCCTCACAGTGTTAATCAGAATCAGAGTCTGAGAGACTTTATTTATCCCAGAGGGAAATTGAGCTGTCATAGCAGCAATACACAAACAAACATCTAGTACTCATATGAAATGAAGTGTAGAAACAGAGATATTGATAAATAAATATTAAGATAAATACATGTGTATACATACATGTCTCTCTCTCTATAGACAGATAGATAGATAGATAGATAGATAGATAGATAGATAGATAGATAGATAGATAGATAGATAGATAGATAGATAGATAGATAGATAGATAGATAGATAGATAGATAGATAGATAGATAGATGGATGGATGCAGCAGCAGAAGGAATGACCACCTGTAATGTTCCCTCAGACAGCCTAGTTGAAGGAGCCTGTTGCTGAAACTGCTCTTCAGATTGTCCAGTGTATTATGGAGGGGATGGGAGCAGTGATGGGAATAACAGGGTTACAAGTAATGCCGTTACTAAATTTGTGACGTTTAGCGTGTTTGGAGTGTGTAGTTAGTGTGTAGTGTTGTGGATAGTTTTGTGTTGTGTGTCAGAACAATGAGGCGACTGCTGTCTCCAGGTAGAAACAGGAGTGACACACCTGCTGCTGTCAGACCTGCAGGTATCAGGCTGTGATGTTCTCCTTTATAGTGGACAGAAACTATGTTTTTGGAGTGGCACAAATAATTTGTGTGGCATCTTATTGAAGAACAGCTGATTGTTCTGTAAATAGTTTGAAATGTTTATTTAAAAAATCAAGGTAAAAGGTAAATGGCTGCAAATAATTTTGTTGTTTGAAAACCTGTGCATATGATTTTAAAATTGACAATTTATATTTGCATTTAAAGTTATGAAATATGATTTAATAAACATGTTTGTGGTTGTTACAGTAAAAAATATAACTTTTTCTACTCTGATTTCATGTTTTTTGTCTGATTTTAGATCAATTGTGTTAATACAGTATGTCAAAATGAAAACGTAACTGTAAATTCAGACACGTGAGGTTGTGCTGAAAAGAATGATACCAAACAAGGCAAAGTAAATAGTTTTTAAAGGTGAGATGTGGAGGAAACATCAAAAGTAGTTAAAAATGGCCAATTATACCCTGGACCCCAGAGGGTTAAACGTTTTTTTAAAGTAACACAATAGTTACTTTTCAAGTAATTAATTACTTTTAGAATCTTGTAACTCAGTTACTTCCCTGGAGGCGGGTCCGCCAACCCGGAAGTAGCTCCGTTCGGAGTTTCTGCATACCGCTGATTAATCAACACTCACCAGCTGCCGTGAATTATCCGCCGGCAGACCCTGATGTATTTAACGCTGTGACCAGGCTTCAGTCAGCGCTGGATCATTAGACTAAGCTCGTTAGTAGTGTTTAGATCGCGTGCTCTTTCATACTCCCTTTTGGATTGCTTCTCACTCTTTTTTGTCTTTCGCACCAGCAGGTGGAGAGGAGAACACAGGAGCTGAATCACGAGCAGGGATTTAACGCACGGAGTGTCGCCTGTTTTGCTATCGCCATACTGCACTTTCGGGAGCTGGGTGAATTGACCACGGGGAGCCACAGCCGAAGGATTTCACACTGGACTGTTATGATTTCACACTGTAAAGAAATTCACTGTCTCATTGCAAAAGGAGATCTGCGTTCGACTCCGCTCCTTCCACACACCACGACAGGCTCCTTTGTTTTAGCCACATTCAGCTGCAGGTGGTTCTCCTTTCACCACCTCACAAACCGGCCAATCAGTCCTCTGTACTCCTCTACCCATCCCATCTCCACACTTCCAATAATGGCTGTGTCATCAGAGCTATGCCATAAGCTTATAGTTCTTTTTGCACATATATCTATTTAATACTTAAATGTTTTTGTCCTCATTTATTTATTCATGCTATTTGTATTTGATCAATTTGTACATATTAACCCGCATCTGTGTGTGAACAGCAGAGGAAGAATTTCATTGTAGAGAGAAATGCTTTTCTTTGCACACATGACAATAAACGCTTTGAATCTTGAATTTCTATAGGAGACAAGTTTCTGTGATGTACTTGAAGTCGGTATTCTTATTTTTGAGGCCAAGGTAATGCCATCCAGAGTAAGAATCTAGTTAGATACCATATTTCTAAGATTTTCAGGGCCGAGTACAATAACCTCAGTTTGATCTGAATTAAGAAGCAGAAAGTTTGAGGCCATCCAGGTCTTTATGTCTTTAAGACATTCCTGCAGTTTAACTCATTGGTGTGTGTTATCTGGCTTCATGGACAGATAGAGCTGGGTGTCATCTGCATAGCAGTGAAAATGTATGCTATGTCTTCTAATGATACTGCCTAAGGGATGTCACAGCCAAGGCCGAACCAGACAACTGGACTGAAATGCAGATCACACACGGAGGCACTCCGTGTACACCTGTCTTTTCAGATAAGGACTGTAGTGAGTTTCTAAGATTTTTCCAAGATAAAATCAGTGGCGTAAGAGGAAACTTAGCTCAGATAGTCCCTTCAACCATGATCTTCCACACCCTTTAATTATGGAATCCTCTCTAGGGATGGGTATCGAAAACCGGTTCTTGTTGAGAACCGGTTCCCACTGTTTCAGTTCCTTGGAATTGTTTGCCACTTTTGCAAACGATTCCCTTATTGAATCCAGTCGCCCCGAATGACGTCACCACGTTGAGGAGCGTCATTTACCTGGCAGGAAACATGGCAGCTCAAACGCTCAAAAGTTTGATTATACTTTACGAGAACGGATCACAACAGGGCAACTTGCAATACTTGCAAAGTAGATATTTAATTTAAGGGAGGAAACACTACAAATATGCAAAAGCATTTGCTCACAAAACACGCGATGACCTTGAATGAATGTCGTGTTTTTAATTCCGCTCCGGACTCATGAATCTCAACCCAGCAGCAGCGGTAACGTTTGCACGTCCTCTCCCGTTAATGCGGCAGGTAAATAATCAACTAACAGTGCATATTATGTTAGCGTGATCTGCCTTATTACAAAACCTGCCATTACTGTGCATTTAGGTGACGATGATGAGAGAGACAGAGTCTGGCTCAGATGCTAGCAGTTCTCGCTGCAGTCTACCGGTAGCGTCTCCTTTCAGGCCAGGATAGACGAATGTCACCGAGCAGTGACTAAGTTTGTGGTAAAAGGCTTGCACCCATTTGCCACAGCAGATGATTTTCAGTAAGTGAATGTGTTTAATTGTAGGCAGGGACATTACTGGATATTCTTGTGTAATGGCTACAGAATAATTTATGTTATACTTTGTTATTGCTACAGAAGAATATTTATTTTATTATTTTACATTTACAGTTTTTTTCCCCGGGGACCCTGTGACACCCCATTGAAGAGCCGCAGGCTGGATCTCTTAAGATCTCACTGTTGGGTTTGTAAGGCCATGCTACTCCTAAATTTCTATCTTGTTCAAAGAGAAGATATAAAACAAAGTTCTAAGCTATTCGACCTTAGTGTTCTCCTTTTTTAAATCAAATCAAATCAAATCACTTTTATTGTCACATCACATGTGCAGGTACATTGGTACAGCACATGTGAGTGAAATTCTTGTGTGCGAGCTTCACAAGCAACAGAGTTGTGCAAAATACAATAATGTAAACAAGCAAAATACAAGAATGGCTACATCTGAAACTAATAAATATATGTACAATATATAATAGTATATGCATTTCTGGATGTGTATACTAAATATTTTTCTACGTGTGTGTGTGTGTGTGTGTACACATATTTTACAAATTAAATAGAGTAAACAATAAATAAAATATATAAAATAAATAAAATAAAATATACAGAGTTGAGACATGTGCAAAACAGTGGCATTTATATACAGTGTGGAGTGCATAATGTTAAAGTTCCAGTAGTGAAGCTGAGGTGTCTATGACGTGTTCAGCACTCTGATGGCCTGGTGGAAGAAGCTGTCTCTCAGTCTGCTGGTACGGGACCGGATGCTGCAGAACCTCCTTCCTGATGAAAGTAGTCTGAACAGTTTATGGCTGGGGTGACTGGAGTCCTTGATGATCCTCCCCGCTTTCCTCAGGCACCGCTTCCTGTAGATGTCTTGGAGGGAGGGAAGCTCACCTCCAATTATCCGTTCAGAGCACCGCACTACTCGCTGGAGAGCTTTGCAGTTGTAGGCGGTGCTGTTGCCATACCAGGTGGTGATGCATCCAGTGAGGATGCTCTCAATGGCACAGTGATAGAAGGTCCTGAGGATGTGAATCGATAAGAGAATCGATAAAGAATTGAATCATTAAACAGAATCGAAAATGGAATCGGAATCGTGAAAATCTTATCAATACCCATCCCTAATCCTCTCACCCAGTTTCTTTAGAAGATCTATCAGAAATAGTGACCCAAATGAAACCCTCAATGAGTCCAGTTGATGTCCGACCTACTTCTTTATTTTGCAAAGTTTTTGACACCATTGGGCCCTCTGTGGTCACACTGATAAACTGTTGCCTGCTGTCTGGCTCTGTCCCCAGGTGCTTTAAACAGGGTGTTATTCAACCTATGCTGAATAAGCCGAACCTGGTACCAACTCTTCAGTCATGCTACAGACCCATCTCAAAACTTCCTTTCATTTCTAAAATATTAGAAAAAGTTGTTTGGTCCCAAGTAAAGAAGGCACTGGAGAAACATAACATTCTTGATAATCTTCAGTCGGGATTTAAAAAGTCACACTCCACAGAAACTGCTCTCCTCAAAGTCACAAATGAACTTTTGATGGACAGAGGTGATTGCTCAGTCCTTGTCCTATTGGATCTTAACTCGGCCTTCGATGCCGTTGATCATCAGATCTTAATCCACCGCTTAATCCACCGCTGTGTGTCGGACAGGGTCGTCTGCAGTACGGGGGCCCCACAGGGAACGGTTCTGGCTCCGTTCCTCTTCACCATCTACACTGCAGACTTCTCCCACAATTCCACCCAGTGCTTCCTGCAGAAGTTCTCTGATGACTCTGCAATAGTCGGCCTCATCACTGATGGGGACGACAAGGAGTACAGAGGTCTGACCCAAGACTTTGTGGACTGGTGCCAGCTGAACTACCTCCAGATCAACGCCAGTAAAACCAAGGAACTGGTGGTAGACTTCCGCAGGCACAAGCATTCTCCACTGCAACCACTGAACATCCAAGGTATGGACATTGAGGCTGTGGACAGCTACAGGTACCTTGGTGTTCATCTGAACAATAGACTGGACTGGACTCATAACTCAGACGCCCTCTACAGGAAAGGGCAGAGCAGGCTGTACCTGCTGCGGAGACTCAGGTCGTTTGGAGTGGAGGGCCCACTCCTGAAGAAATTCTATGACTCTGTTGTGGCTTCTGCTATCTTTTATGGCGTGGTCTGCTGGGGCGGCAGCATCTCTGCTGGGGACAGGAAGAGACTGAACAGGGTGATCCGAAGGGCCAGCTCTGTTCTAGGATGCCCTCTGGACCCAGTGGAGGTGGTGAGTGACAGGAGAACGGCGGCTAAGCTGTCATCCCTGATGGACAACATCTCCCACCCCATGCAGCAGACTGTGACAGCACTGAGCAGCTCCTTCAGTGGGAGACTGCGGCACCCACGGTGTGGGACGGAGAGATTTCGCAGGTCTTTCCTCCCCACTGCTGTCAGACTCCATAATAAAGACTTTAACTGATCAAGCACACACATCCATACATATGCAATAATACTAAGTGCAATAATCCTTTCTGTCATCGTTGTATTTTTACTCAGTTGTATATAGTATTTGTATTTGTATTCTATTTTTATCTTATTGTATATTTATTTTATTTTATTCTACTGTATATAGTATTTTATTTTATTCTATTCTGTACAGTTGTGTACTGTATTTATTCTTATTGTATTCTAATTTTTGCCTCATAACTTTTGCACTGTCCACTTCCTGCTGTGACAAAACAAATTTCCCACGTGTGGGACTAATAAAGGTTATCTTATCTTATCTTATCTTAAATCATATGGTAGGGATATCTGGATCTGTTCTGAAATGGCTCACCTCATTTCTGGCAGATAGAACATTCTTAGTTTCGGTGGGAAACTTTCGCTCAGCTGTAGCTAAATTAAGATAAGATAAGATAAGATAAGATAGAACTTTATTAATCCCTTGGGTGGGTTCCTCTGGGAAATTCAACTTCCAAAAAAAGCACAGCAACGACCGAAGTTACAGTTACAGAATTGTTATATATATATATATATATATATATACACACACACACACACACACACACACACACACACACACACACACACACACACACATATAAATACAGAGACAAATATAAATAAAATATACAAAGGGGATAAATAGAATAAATAGGAATAAAAAATAAAAATACAAGTGAATTGCACATTTCAAGTATTGAGTCTATTGCACTGTTGACTATTTACAAAAAGTATTGCACAAGGTATTGTACAGTGAGGTGAAGAGGCACTACAGCTTAGTTGTTCCCCCCTCCTTTGTCCTCCTGTTTCCCCTCCCTCTCCCCTCCAGAGAGGAGTTAAACAGTCTGATGGCGTGTGGGACAAAGGAGTTTTTAAGTCTGTTAGTTCTTGTCTTTGGGAGAAGCAACCTGTCACTGAACAGACTCTTCTGATTGTTTATGGCCGTGTGCAGAGGATGCCCAGCATTGTTCATAATGTCCAGCAGTTTCTTTAATGTCCTTTTCTCTGCCACTGTCACCAGAGTGTCCAGCTTCATGCCGACCACAGAGCTAGCCTTCCTGATCAGTTTCTCCAGCCTGGATGAGTCCCTCTTTGCTGTGCTGCTCCCCCAGCACACCACAGCATAGAAAAGTACTCCAGCAACCACCGACTGGTAAAACATCCTCAGGAGCTTCCTGCAGATGTTAAAAGACCTCAGCCTCCTGAGGAAGTACAGTCGGCTTTGGGCTTTTTTATACAGGTGCTCTGTGTTGCATGACCAGTCCAGTTTATTGTCCACCCACAGCCCGAGGTACTTGTACTTGTTGACCACCTCCACCTCCTCCCCCTCTATCTGAACCGGCAGTGGACCTTCTCTGGACCTCCCGAAGTCCACAACCAGTTCCTTAGTCTTTGAGGTGTTGAGTTGCAGGTGGTTTGTGTGACTCCATGCGACAAAGTTCCTCACCAGACTTCTGTACTCCTCTTCCTGATCATCCCAGATACACCCCATGATGGCTGTGTCATCGGGTGTTCCGCAAAGTTCGGTTCTAAACCCTCTATTATTCTCATTATATATCCTTCCTTTAGGCCATATCATTATCATCTTCAAAAATTACCTACCATCAATATGCAGATGATATCCAATTGTACATCTCCTTTAATGGACTGTCTTAAAGAGATTAATGGTTGGATGACAAACAATTTCTTGCAGATGAATGCAGACAAGACTGAGTGTTTGATTTTTGCCCCAGAGAGCATCAAGTCCCAAAGTAGTCAACGTCTGGGTCCTTTTTCATCCTCAATAAAAGCTACCGCTCGGAATCTTGGGATAATCTTTGATCAATCTCTGTCTTTTGATGCTCATGTCTTTTTTTTTTTTTTTTTTTTTGGCCTGTCCCGTTTGGCTCTTTTGCCATCAGAATTGTTGTCTAAAGGCAAAGAAAGATGCCCAACGGATTTACTTTACCAAACTGACCATCCCAGCCTTGCCGTAATGGTCCATTTGATTCACCTTTTATTGTTTATTTTATTTTCACTTACTGAATACGGGACAGACTTGACTGGGGGAAAGAAGGGGAGAAAGAAAGAGGGAAAGAGAAACAGCTGAGAAGAGGGACGGGGGAGAAGGGCAAAAGACAAAAACCAACAGAACGGGCAGAGAAAAAAAATGCATATATCGATCACCTGGATCACCTGCTGAGAAAGAAAAAAGAAAGCAAGCAGAAGAGAACAAGAGTAATAGAATAAACAACATCACAATGATATATGGGAATATGACAGTAAATACTAAATGTTAAACATTATTGTGCAGCACATAAGATCAACAGAACACAGTGTGCTTTGAGGTAGGAGCCAAAAAGGGTGTAGTTTGTGGGTGTGATCACCCGTGTGTACACCTGTGAGCATGGACGCGCTTTTTAAAAGGTTCCTTCATGTAATAATCTGCTAGAGGGTGTGGGGGGGCCACAGCCCCGTCCTCCAGGGCATGAAGCAGGTGTGGAGGAGATCAAAACTCCAGACATCCAGAGGCCCCCAGAACACAAGAGACCAAGGAAGACCACCAGAGGGGCAGCTGCACCACTGTCCCGGAAAGAGCTGAGGAGAGTCCCAGATGAGGGCTCACTCAGCAGCCGCGGAGCAGAAGCCAGGGGGAGTTGCAGTGACGCGCCCGTGAGCTCCGCCGGCAGCCAGCTGTGCCTGAGTGACCGAGCACCAGGCCGAGAGGCCGGGGGCACCCCACCTCCGAAGTGGCCCGAGCGAGCCCCAGGCTCCAGGCCCCGATAAGCGGCCACCAAGGAGTGAGCCGGTGTGTACCTGGACGCCCATCCCCGGACACAAAGAACCACCAACGCACCGATGTCTGAGGGGGTCTGCCACTGGCAGGGGAAGTGGTGGTAGGGGGAGATAGGCCTCCAAACCTTGGAGGGCCTGAGATGTCCCCAGAGAGGTGGCGCCTGACACCCAACCTGACATATAGACACAGACATACAGGCACACACAGATACAAACATCCATTCCCACCCTCATGCTCTCATATGCACTTACTCCACACTCAACCAACGTGGAGACAGACATAAAGAGACGTTGTACACACGATCACACTCCCCAAGCGTACTCTACAAACCGGGTCTAGGTGCCCCCGCCCCTGGAGGGGGGAACTGCACCCAGACCCAGGTGGTGTTTCCCTTTTCCCTGCGGTGGGGGGAGGCAGACCGCCCCGACTCCGCAGCAGCAGGAAGGCTCCACACTCCAGACCGCAGTTGGACGGCCAACTCCTCCTCCTAGTCCTAGCCCCCCTGCTCCAGCAGGTCGCAGAGAATGGGGGTGAGAGATGCTCATGTCAAGTCTGTGACCCGCTCCTGTTTTTTTTCATCTAAGAAACATTGCCAAACTCAGGACTATTGTATCCACAGGCGAATTGGAGATGCTTGTCCATGCCTTGATCTCCACTCATTTAGATTACTGTAATGCACTCTTTTCTTGTCTGTCTAAGGCTTCCCTAAATCGCCTCTAAGTGGTCCAAAATGCCACAGCAAGGCTTTTATCCCAGTCATAAATTCTCCCGTATCGCCCTGTGTTAAAATCCTTGCACTGGCTTCCGGTTGAGTATAGATATCAGTTTAAAATCCTCACTTTTACATTCATGTCCCTACAAGGTGAAGCCCCCACTTATATCACTGAGCTTCTCCAACCCTACTCTACAAACCGGATCCTTAGATCCACTGATAGTGGTCTTCTTACCATTCCACGGACCCGTTTGAAGACGAAGGGTGATCGTGCTTTTCAAACCTTGGCTCCAATATTGTGGAACAGTTTACCTCCCGCTACACACCATCAACTGGCTCCTCCTGACTCTTGGTGGCGCTGTCACTTGGTGTTCGCTCGCTCTGCGGTAGAGTATCACTTCCTGTTCCTGCTCAAACACAGTGGTGTTTCTGAGTAGCTTATTTGCTTAGCAATTTAATTAACAACTTTTAAATACATTCTTCTTTCATAGTATAATTAATAAATGATCAACAAATTGATTTACTCTGCCTTACAGAAACCTGGTTGCAGCAGGATGATTATGTTAGTTTAAATGAATCAACACCCCCGAGTCATTCTAACTACCAGAAATCTCGAAGTACAGGCCGAGGGGGAGGTGTGGCAGCAATTTTTCACACCAGCCTATTAATTAATGAAAGACCCAGACAGACTTTTAATTCATTTGAAAGCCTGATGCTTAGCCTCGTCCACCCCAGCTGTAAAACTCAGAAACCAGTCTTACTTGTTATCATCTATCGTCCACCTGGGCCTTACACAGAGTTTCTGTCTGATTTCTCAGACTTTTTATCTGATTTAGTTCTGAGCTCAGATAAAATAATTATTGTGGGTGATTTTAACATCCATGTAGATGCTAAAAATGACAGCCTCAAGAAATATGGTATCTAACCAGATTCTTACTCTGGATGGCATTACCTTGGCCTCCAGTAACACTGTGAGGAACCTTGGAGTCATTTTTGACCAGGACATGTCCTTCAATGCACATATTAAACAAATATGTAAGACTGCTTTCTTCCATTTGCGCAACATCTCTAAAATTAGAAATATCCTGTCTCAGAGTGACGCTGAAAAACTAGTTCATGCATTTATTACTTCCAGGCTGGACGACTCATTATTCATTATTATCAGGAAGTCCAAAAAACTCACTGAAAAGCCTTCAGCTAATCCAAAATGCTGCAGCAAGAGTACTGACAGGGACTAGAAAGAGAGAGCATATTTCTTCTGTTTTGGCTTCCCTTCATTGGCTTCCTGTTAAATCCAGAATTGAATTCAAAATCCTGCTCCTCACATACAAGGTCTTAAATAATCAGGCCCCATCTTATCTCAATGACCTTGTAGTACCATATCACCCTATTAGAGCACTTCGCTCTTGCTCTGCAGGCCTACTTGTTGTTCCTAGAGTATTTAAAAGTAGAATGGGAGGCAGAGCCTTCAGTTTTCAGGCCCCTCTTCTGTGGAACCAGCTTCCAGTTTGGATTCAGGAGACAGACACTAGCTCTACTTTTAAGATTAGGCTTCAAACTTTCCTTTTTGCTAAAGCATATAGTTAGGGCTGGACCAGGTGACCCTGAATCCTCCCTTAGTTATGCTGCAATAGACGTAGGCTGCCGGGGGATTCCCATGATGCATTGAGTTTTTCCTTTCCAGTCACCTTTCTCACTCATTATGTATTAACAGACCTCTCTGCATTGAATCATATCTGTTATTAACCTCTGTCTCTCTTCCACAGCATGTCTTTTATCCAGTCTTCCTTCTCTCACCCCAACCGGTCGCAGCAGATGGCCCCGCCCCTCCCTGAGCCTGGTTCTGCCGGAGGTTTCTTCCTGTTAAAAGGGAGTTTTTCCTTCCCACTGTTGCCAAAGTGCTTGCTCATAGGGGGTCATATGATTGTTGGTTTTTTTTCTCTGTATCTATGAAGCGCCTTGAGGCGACTTATGTTGTGATTTGGCGCTATATAAATAAAATTGAATTGAATTGAATTGAACTTGGTAGCTACTTTTAAAAAACAGCTCAAAACACATCTACTTGGACAGGCATTTGGGTAGTATTCATGTGTAGTAAACTGTTTTATGGGATATGCTATTATACCCATTTATAGTGTTTTATTGTTTCGTTTGATATGCTTTTATTCCCATGTGAAGCACTTTGAAATAACTCCCTGGTGAGTTATTGATCAGCCCCTTGGTGATTGAGTGATCAGCACCTGTGTGATTGATTGGTGTGATCAGCTCTTTGTGCGTGATTGATCAGCCTCTGAGTGATTGATCGGTGTGATCAGGCAAAGCTACGAGAGCGTCTCTCAGCATGGGCCCGAAAAAAGTTCTGTCAGCCGAGGAAGGAGACGATATTAAGAAGTCGCTGGAGTTTATGACAGAGGAGATTTCTACTGTCAAACTGCAGCAGAAAGCCATCCTGGACCTGGTCGAGGAAGTTAAGGCTCTCCGCATCCAGAACGCCGAGAAGGATCGGCGGCTGGCGTACCTGGAGAACAGAGTGGCGGATTTGGAGCAGTACACCCGGATGAACGATGTTATCATCACGGTGCTTCGCATCAAACCCCGGTCATACGCCCGGGCGGTCGCCACTGACAATGTAGGAGGGCCAGGAGAGGAAGATGTCAACTCCACGGAGCATCAAGTGGTTACCTTTCTACGGTCCAAAGGTGTGGAAGTGGATTATAACAACATTGAGGCTTGCCACCCTCTACCCCGAAAAAAATGACAGTAACAAACCAGCCATCATTGTGAGATTTGCAAACAGAAAACAGAAAACAGCACTGTTAAAACAAGGAAGGAAACTGAAAGGATCCGATGTCTTCATGAACGAACATCTGATAAAAAGAAATGCGGACATTGCCAGGAAAGCACGTTACTTGAAGAAACAGGGAAAAATTCAAAATACATGGACCACCAACTGCAAAGTATTCATTAAACTCAATGGAACACCGGAACAAGCCAAAGTGTTGGTCATCAGAAATATGGAAGAGCTGGACAAATACTGAGGTCAACTTACTCTGGAGGTATGAATACACATGTGACGTGACACACAACACAACACATGGCACAGTCCAAAAGAACTTCATCTGCATCCGGCAACAATATCAACATAACTCATTGGAATTCTCTTTATGATAATCTGGAACTGAGAACATTTCGATACACAGACCATAATGTTCTAGACTTAGAAAAGGATATAGACCCGGAAAATAATTTCTTCTACAACATCAGCTGTAACTGCTGCTACTTCACTGATGAACAGTTTAAGCACACCATCAACACGGAAAATAAATTATCAATAATCCATTTTAATAGCAGAAGTCTGTATGCCAAGTTCAACAATATAAAGGAATATCTAAATGAGTTGACAAATCCATTTGGAATTATTGCCATTTCTGAAACATGGATCAATGCGGAGAAAGGAATGGACTTTGGACTGGAGGGATATGAAGTGAATTTTGTAAATAGAAGGAACAAGAGTGGAGGGGGAGTAGCTGTGTATGTGGATAAAAACCTAAACTACAAGGTGGTAGAAAGTATGACAACTGTAATTGATAATTTACTAGAATGTATAACAATTGAAATTTATAAGGAAAAAGAGAAAAATGTAATAATTAGCTGTATATATAGAACACCTGGCTCTAGTATTCAAGTATTTAATGACTTCATAGAGGAAATATTCTCTAAAACAAATCAAAAAGTTGTGTTTATCTGTGGTGATTTTAATATTGACCTGTTGAATCCAAAAAAGCATAAAATGACCGACGAATTCCTAAACACTATGTACAGTTTGAGTTTACATCCTAAAATAACCAGGCCTAGCAGAATTACACCACATTGTGCCACCTTACTTGACAATATTTTCACTAACAATATGGAAAACAACATTGTGAGCGGAATATTAATTAATGACATCAGTGATCACCTACCAGTTTTTGCAGTTTATGACACTAATTATAAGAAAAATCAGCATGAAGAACAACTGAGATACAGACGTGTAAGGACAGAAGAAACTATGACTGCATTTAAGAACGATCTATTAAATCAGGACTGGGACAAGGTGTACAAAGAAGCTGATATTGATATTGCATATGGCATATTTTTAAGAATATTCATGGAGTTGTACGATAAAAACTGTCCAACAATAAAATACAACAGAAAGCACAAATATTCAGATAGACCATGGCTCACTAAGGGTTTACAAAATGCATGTAAAAAGAAAAATACACTCTATAGGGAATACCTAAAACAAAGAACAAAAGATGCTGAAAATAAATATAAAAAATACAAAAATAAGTTGACCAATATTATACGTGTATGTAGAAAGGAGTATTATAGTAAAATATTGAACAACAATAAACATAATATGAAAGGAATATGGGATGTTTTAAACGGTATCATTAAAAATAATTCTGGACAACAAAGTTATCCACAATACTTTATCGATAATGGCAATATTATGGAAAACACTGCTGATAAGGTCAACAGCTTTAATCATTATTTTGTAAATATTGGACCAAAACTGGCAGAACAAATTCCTGAGTCACTGCCATCAGTAGAATGTAGTGAAAACCTGATTGATAGGAACCCTAACTCAATGTTCCTCACATCAGTGGAGGAAAAAGAAATAATTGACATTGTACACATGTGTAAATATAAAACATCCACTGATTGTAATGATATTGACATGAAAATCGTCAAGAAGGTCATTGAAGGAATTGTAGGACCTCTAACATATATTTGCAACTTATCATTTCAGACGGGAAAAGTGCCAAACAAAATGAAAATAGCTAAAGTTGTGCCGCTGTATAAAACCGGGGATAGACGCCACTTCACAAATTACAGGCCTGTTTCTTTACTACCACAATTCTCCAAAATCCTAGAAAACCTGTTTAATAAACGATTAGACAAATTCTTAGATAAATATAAATTACTCTCTGACAGTCAATATGGATTCAGATCAAAAAGATCAACATCTCTGGAATTAATCGAATCAATT
Organism: Rhamphochromis sp. 'chilingali'; assembly: GCF_963969265.1. NCBI lineage: Eukaryota > Metazoa > Chordata > Actinopteri > Cichliformes > Cichlidae > Rhamphochromis > Rhamphochromis sp. 'chilingali'. The sequence goes on from NC_137941.1 coordinate 183,462, forward strand.
GAGGAGATTACGAATGCCATAGATCAGAAACAGTATGCAGCTGGAGTATTTCTGGATCTCAAGAAAGCATTCGACACAATCAATCATGACATATTAATTAATAAACTGGAACGGTATGGGATTAGGGGGGTTGTACTGCAATGGGTGAAAAATTATTTAAGTGACCGGAAACAATTTGTGAAGCTGGGTGTCCATTCCTCATCATCCTTGGACATTGCTTGTGGTGTTCCACAAGGCTCTGTACTGGGTCCAAAATTATTTATTATTTATATAAATGATATTTGTAAGGCATCTGATATATTAAAATTAGTATTATTTGCAGATGACACAAATATTTTTTGTTCTGGGGGGAATCTAAAGGAGCTGCTGGATACAATTACTTCAGAAATGTGCAAAATTAAAAAATGGTTTAACAGGAACAAACTATCGCTAAATCTAAGTAAAACTAAAATTATCTTATTTGGGAATTCCCTTAGAAATGCACAAGTGCAGATTCATGTAGATGGTGTGGAAATTGAAAGAGTACTTGAACATAAGTTTCTTGGTGTGATTATAGATGATAAATTAAACTGGAAGTCTCATATAAATCATATACATAACAAAATTTCAAGAAGTGTCTCAATCTTGAGTAAAGTAAAACACATTCTGGACCACAAATCACTCCACATTCTCTATTGTTCCCTGATTGCACCGTATTTGAATTACTGTGCAGAGGTTTGGGGCAATACTTACAAATGTTCGCTATCATCAATCTTTATATTACAAAAAAGGGCCATAAGGATAATCCATAAAACTGGTTACAGAGATCATACAAATCCACTATTCTTAAAATCAAAAATTCTAAAATTCACAGATCTGGTTCATTTTCTCACAGCACAAATTATATATAAAGCAATAAATAACCTGCTTCCTGACAATATTCTAAAAATGTTTTCTAAAAGGGAACGGGGATACAATTTGAGGGGGGAATTAAATTTAAAACATCCTCGTATCCGTACAACATTAAAAAGTTTTTGCATCTCTGTGTGTGGAGTGAAGCTGTGGAACAGACTAAGTAAAGATATGAAGCAATGTCCAAGCATGGCGCAGTTTAAAAAGCGGTTTAAGGATATGGTTTTTACAGGGTACAGGGAAAAGGCAGAGATTTGATAGGGTGTTCTTGTCTAATATTTTCATGTGTGTGCGCATGCACGGGTTTGTTGGTATGGGTATATATGTGTGTGTATATGTATGTATGTATGTATGTATGTATGTATATATATATATATGTGTATATGTATGTGTATATATATGTGTATATATATATATATATATATATATATATATATATATATGTATATGTATATATATGTGTATGTGTGTGTATGTATGTTGTATGTATGTATATATATATATATATATATATATATATATATATATATATATATATTAAATATATATAAAATTGTAGGTTGTGTATCCTTCAGGTGTTAATGGGGTTATTGAAAATGTGTATATGTGCGTATGTGTGTATATACGTAGGTATGGATAGATAGAAACATATATGTGTATATATTTAAAAAAAAAAAAAAAAATTACACATAACATATAATGTAATTACAAGGAGGCATTTCTGTAGTCTATTGATACTAGATAGTGGAAAAGGGGTGGGATTAAATAAGCTTATGCTTCTTCCTGCTCCTTTTTGAACATGGACGTTATTTGGAGTTGTGGTTGCTCGTTTTCCTTTTGTTTGCTTTGTTCATTTGTCTCTTTTAATTCTTTTTTTTTTTTTTATACTTTTTCAACATGTTCAAAATAAAGATTCAATCAATCAATCAATCAATCAATCAGCCCCTCTGTGCGTAATTGATCAGCCTTTGAGTGATTGATCTGTGTGATCAGCCCCTCGGTGAGCGATTGATCAGCTACTGAGTGATTGATCGTGTGATCAACCCCTCGGTGAGTCCTTGATCAGCCCCTCGGTGAGTGAGTGATTGATCAGCCTCTGAGTGATTGATCGGTGTTATCAGCCCCTCAGTGAGTGATTGATTAGCCTCTGAGTGATTGATCGGTGTGATCAGCCCCTCGGTGAGTGATTGATTAGCCTCTGAGTGATTGATCGGTGTGATCAGCCCCTCTGTGCGTGATTGATCAGCCTCTGAGTGATTGATCAGTTTGATCAGCCCCTCGGTGAGTGATTGATCAGCCTCTGTGTGATTGATCGGTGTGATCAGCCCCTCGGTGAGCGATTGATCAGCCACTGAGTGATTGATCGTGTGATCAACCCCTCGGTGAGTCGTTGATCAGCTCCTCGGTGAGTGATTGATTGGCCTCTGAGTGATTGATCGGTGTTATCAGCCCCTCGGTGAGTGATTGATTAGCCTCTGAGTGATTGATCAGTTTGATCAGCCCCTTGGTGAGTGATTGATCAGCACCTGTGTGATTGATCAGTTTGATCAGCCCCTCGGTGAGTGATTGATCAGCCTCTGTGTGATTGATCGGTGTGATCAGCCCCTCGGTGAGCGATTGATCAGCCTCTGAGTGATTGATCAGTTTGATCAGCCCCTTGGTGATTGATTGATCAGCCTCTGTTTGATTGATCGGTGTTATCAGCCCCTCGGTGAGTGATTGATCAGCCTCTCGGTGAGTGACTGATAAGCCTCTGAGTGATTGATCGGTTTGATCAGCCCCTCGGTGAGTGATTGATCAGCCTCTGAGTGATTGATCGGTGTGATCAGCCCCTCGGTGAGTGATTGATCAGCCTCTGAGTGATTGATCGGTGTGATCAGCCCATCGGTGAGTTATTGATCAGCCCCTCAGTGAGTCACTGATAAGCCTTTGAGTGATTGATTAGTTTTATTAGCCCCTCGGTGAGTTATTGATCAGCCCCTCAGTGAGTCACTGATAACCCTCTGAGTGATTGATCAGTTTGATCAGCCCCTCGGTGAGTGATTGATCAGCACTGGCTGAGCCGCTGCAGGGATGCGGAGGTACCCAATGAATCCTGCAGTGTTTCAGCTGAGCTTGCTCATGCCGTGAATCCCTCCTCAGTGAACTGTACCCCGCCTGCAGCTCTGCGGCTCACACAGCGTCCTCGTTGTCATCCTCTTGCTGCCCACGGGCGCGCAGACGCATCCAGAGAACAGACAAATGTGTTTTTCAGCAGCGAACAGATAAAGATTTGATCCTCGCGGGAGTGAAAGGAGTGCCGGGTTATGAATGTGCGTTTGATTTCATAAAGCGGCACAGGATCCTGTCACACTGAGCTGCTTGTTGAGGGTCGTCCAGATGTGCTGTCGTTCGGGCCGAGACCATCAATGCCGCCCTGTTCGCCTTGTTCCCGACACACTGAGGGGCCCTCATCCTCACCGCAGCCACCGGGGGGGGGGGGCACAGCGAGGCCTGCATGACAGTGGCGTGGATAGCCCTGCAAAGCGAGACCGTCCATCAGGGTCACTGAAGCACACATGAAGCAATAGATGCACACATATCAGTACAAAATGCAGTACTAGATATTTCAACAGAAAGTATTACACATAAAGCAGCTGTAGGAGGAGTTCCTCGTTATTCACTCGTTTGAATTTGAATCGTGACCATGGCAGGATGCTGGACGATTGCTAATGCTGCTCTTCTATGCTAATATGCTAACGCCTGGATGGATTGTATTTTTGGGTAATGACAGTGTTTTGTCTCATTTCATTTGATCTTATCTTCTGGTTTGGTTTGTAGTTTGATGCCCACACTCTGGGATATTTGGACTGATACTTTAACACCAGTCTCCAGGTTTAAAACGAAGCTTTCCTCACTCTCGGTGACATTAGCTTTTACTGCAGCTTTCATGTAAGGTTGAATAAATTTGGAGACTAACTTTGTTCCAAATATTTGAGGGTTAGGGTTAGGGTTCTGAACATTTTCCTTCAGATCATCTCTGACTTCACAGTTTCACCTGTTTTTGTGTGTTTATATTTATCCTGTGGTGATCTGCACACTCATATAAAGTGATGCAGATGTGGTGTGCAGTATTTTTATAGTATTTTTGACTGCTGTATTGATGTAT
>NC_137941.1:195000-275000 GCF_963969265.1 Rhamphochromis sp. 'chilingali'
AGCGGCCATCCAGGTCTTTATGTCTTTAAGACATTCCTGCAGTTTAACTAATTGGTGTGTATTATCTGGCTTCATGGACATATAGAGCTGGGTGTCATCTGCATAGCAGTGAAAATGTATGCTATGACTTCTAATGATACTGCCTAAGGGAAGCATGTATAGTGTAGTCAAAGGAGCTTGCAAAGAAAAGCATCTGGACTTCTTTAAGTTGCTTGAAGACGTTTCTCCTCTCATCCGAGAAGCTTCTTCAGTTCTAAGGTCAAATGGTGGAGAGTCCCAGATATAAACCTAGTGGGAGTTTCCCCCCACAGAGGGACAAAAGAACTTCACAAGCGCATGGCACAACACAGAAGAGCCACCTCCACAGGACAAGACTCAGCAGTCCATCTGCATCTTAAGGATAAAGGACACTCTTTCGAGGATGCCAATGTTCACATTTTGGACAGAGAGGACAGATGGTTTGAAAGAGGAGTGAAAGAAGCCATCTATGTCCACTGTGAGCGACCATCTTTGAACAGAGGCGGGGGTTTACGACACCAACTGTCTGCCATCTATAATCCAGTTTTGAGATCCCTTCCCCGACGCCTTAACGCCCACTCACATCCTGGGCCATCTGACCTCAGGAATTCGCATGATAAGGTGGGGCCAGGTTTCACAATGAGCTCACCCGAAACTCTGGCTGATTGGGACCCACGCCCAGTTTCACACCTTGGCTCAGGCGATTAGAGGATCATCAGGGGGTCCTTTTGTCCCTCTGTGGGGGGTTACTCCCACTAGGTTTATATCTGGGACTCTCCACCATTTGACCTTAGAACTGAAGAAGCTTCTCGGATGAGAGGTGAAATGTCTTCAAGCAACTTAAAGAAGTCCAGACGCTTTTCTTTACAAGCTCCTTTGACTACGATGACCTGGATGACTGAGAACCTTCACAGACATGTATAGTGTAAACAGAATTGGTCCTAGCACTGAACCCTGTGGAACTCCATAATTAACCTCAGTGTGTGAAGAGGACTCTCCATTTACATGCACAAATTGGAGTCTATTAGATAGATATGATACAAACCACTGCAGCACAGTACCTGTAATACCTACAGCATGTTCTAATCGCTCTAATAGGATATTATGGTCGACAGTATCGAACGCTGCACTGAGGTCTAGCAGGACAAGCACAGAGATGAGTCCACTGTCAGAGGCCATAAGAAGATCATTTGTAACCTTCACTAAAGCTTCACTATAGCCGATCATTAGAGATAGGTTGATCATATTTAAGATCGAAGCATTAATTAATGGCAGGACTTCTTTGAGCAGTTTTGTAGGAATGGGGTCTAAAAGACACGTTGATGGTTTGGAGGAAGTAATTATTGAAGTTAACTCAGAAAGATCAATTAGAGAAAAAGAGTCTAACTTAACATCAATGGAACTAAGAGTAGCTGTAGATAATATTACATCTGTGGGATGATTATTGGTAATTTTTCCTCTAATGATAAAAATTTTATTTGTGAAGAAGTTCATGAAGTCATTACTAGTTAACATTAAAGGGATGGTTGGCTCAACAGAGCTCTGACTGTTTGTCAGCCTGGCTACAGTGCTGAAGAGAAACCTGGGGTTGTTCTTATTTTCTTCAATCAGTGATGAATAGTAAGATGTTCTGGCTTTGTGGAGGGCTTTCTTATAAAGCAGCAAACTATTTCTCCAGGCTAAATGATGATCCTCTAAATTTGTGACACGCCATTTCCTCTCCAGCTTACGAGTCATCTGCTTTAGGCTACGTGTTTGAGAATTATACCACGGAGTCAGGTACTTCTGATTAGAGACCTTAGTTTTCACAGGAGCTACAGTATCCAGAGTCGTACGCAGTGAGGAGGTAAAATTATTAACAAGATAATCGACCTCTGTTGGAGCAGTGTCCAGATAGCTGCTCTGCTCTATGTTGGTACAGGGCATTTAAGATGATAACAGTGGGTGGATTATATTCTTAAACTTCGTTACAGCGCTTTCAGAAAGACATCTACTGTGATAAAGTCTACTCTCCACCGCTGTGTAATCAATTATTGTAAATGTAAATGTTATCAGGAAATGATCAGACAGGAGAGGGTTTTCAGGAAACACTGTTAAATGTTCAGTTTCTATGTCATATGTTAAAAACAAGATCTAGAGTGTGATTAAAGTGGTGGGTGGGTTCTTTTACATTTTGAGAGAAGCCAATTGAGTCTAATAACAGATTATATATGTGTGTATGTGTGTGTTTCTGTATGTGTGTGTGTTTGTGTGTGTGTGTGTGTGTGTGTGTGGTTCTGTATGTGTGTGTCTGTGTGGTTCTGTATGTGTGTGTGTGTGTTTCTGTATGTGTGTGTGTGTGTGTGTGCGTCTGTCTGTTTCTGTGTGTTTGTGTGTGTCTGTGTGTGTGTGTTTTTGTATGTGTGTTTTTCTGTGTGTGTGTGTGTCTGTTCCTGTGTGTTTCTGTGTGCGTCTGTGTGTGTGTGTGTGTGTGTGTGTTTCTGTATGTGTGTGTGTGTGTGTGTGGTTCTGTATGTGTGTGTGTGTGTGGTTCTGTATGAGTGTGTGTGTGTGTGTTTCTGTGTGTGTTTGTGTGTGTGCGTCTGTGGTTCTGTATGTGTGTGTGTGTGTTTCTGTATGTGTGTGTATGTGTGTGTTTCTGTACGTGTGTGTGTTAGTGTGTGTGTGTGTGTGTTTCTGTATGTGTGTGTGTTTGTGTTTCTGTATGTGTGTGTATGTGTGTTTCTGTATGTGTGTGTGTTTGTGTGTGTGTGTGTGGTTCTGTATGTGTGTGTGTTTGTGTTTCTGTATGTGTGTGTATGTGTGTTTCTGTATGTGTGTGTGTTTGTGTGTGTCTGTGTGGTTCTGTATGTGTGTGTGTGTGTGTGTGGTTCTGTATGTGTGTGTGTGTTTCTGTATGTGTGTGTGTGTGTGTGTGTGTGCGTCTGTCTGTTTCTGTGTGTTTGTGTGTGTCTGTGTGTGTGTGTTTTTGTATGTGTGTTTTTCTGTGTGTGTGTGTGTCTGTTCCTGTGTGTTTCTGTGTGCGTCTGTGTGTGTGTGTGTGTTTCTGTATGTGTGTGTGTGTGTGTGTGTGTGTGTGGTTCTGTATGTGTGTGTGTGTGTGGTTCTGTATGAGTGTGTGTGTGTGTGTGTTTCTGTGTGTGTTTGTGTGTGTGCGTCTGTGGTTCTGTATGTGTGTGTTTCTGTACGTGTGTGTGTTAGTGTGTGTGTGTGTGTGTTTCTGTATGTGTGTGTGTTTGTGTTTCTGTATGTGTGTGTGTGTGTTTCTTTATGTGTGTGTATGTGTGTGTTTCTGTACGTGTGTGTGTTAGTGTGTGTGTGTGTGTGTTTCTGTATGTGTGTGTGTTTGTGTTTCTGTATGTGTGTGTATGTGTGTTTCTGTATGTGTGTGTGTGTGTGTGCTTGTGTTTCTGTATGTGTGTGTGTTTCTGTGTGTGTTTTTGTGTGTGTGTGTGTGTGTGCGCGTCTGTTTGTGTGTGTTTCTGTGTGTGTGTCTGTGTGTGTATCTGTGTGTGTTTCTGTGTGTGTTTTTGTGTGTGTATCTGTGTGTGTTTCTGTGTGTGTTTTTGTGTGTGTGTGTGCGCGTCTGTTTGTGTGTGTTTCTGTGTGTGTGTCTGTGTGTGTATCTGTGTGTGTTTCTGTGTGTGTTTTTGTGTGTGTATCTGTGTGTGTTTCTGTGTGTGTTTTTGTGTGTGTGTGTTGCTTTGTGTGTGTGTCTGTTCCTGTGTGTTTGTGTGCGCGTCTGTGTGTGTGTGTGTGTGTGTTTCTGTGTGTGTGTCTGTATGTGTTTGTGTGTGTGTGTGTGTTTGTGTGTGTGTGTGTGTGCGCGCGTCTGTTTTCTGTGTGTTTCTGTGTGTGTGTCTGTATGTGTTTGTGTGTGTGTGTGTGTGTGCGCGCGTCTGTTTTCTGTGTGTTTCTGTATGTGTTTGTGTGTGTGTGTGTGTATCTGTGTGTGTTTCTGTATGTGTTTGTGTGTGTGTGTGTCTGTGTGTGCGTCTGTGTCTTTCTGTATGTGTGCGTCTGTGTGTGTGTGTGTGTGTGTTTTTGTGTGTGTGTTTCTGTGTGTGTGTCTGTGTCTTTCTGTATGTGTGCGTCTGTGTGTGTGTGTGTTTTTGTGTGTGTGTGTGTTTCTTTGTGTGTGTGTGTCTGTTCCTGTGTGTTTGTGTGCGCGTCTGTGTGTGTGTGCGTGTGTGTTTCTGTATGTGTGTGTGTTTCTGTGTGTGTGTGTGTGTGTGTGTGTGTGTGTTTCTGTGTGTGTGTGTGTGTGTTTCTGTGTGTGTGTGTGTGTGTTAGTGTGTGTGTGTTTCTGTGTGTGTGTGTACACACAGTGTGTGTGTGTTTTGTAACAGCTCTGTGTAGATAAACCTTGCCGTCCTTACAGACTCTGCTGTGGTTTGATGGTTAGTACAGGAAACAGGAAGTGGTGCAGCTGCCGGACAGACGCTCTGATGCAGAAGGAGGCGGTGAAACGCCACGATGACAGGAAGGAACGATATCTTCATTCTGATGAAGAGTGTGACGTGGATGAACGCTGCTCTGACAGCTGTTGCTTGATCCTCTTCATCATCATGATCAGTGTTGGTGAAGGAACACTGACAGGTACACAAACAGGAAACAACTGGAACAGATTTGATGAAATGAAGCTCATTAGGGTGCCGAAGAGGAGGAGGAGGAGCAGCAGCTCGTTTCCATCCAGCCGCAGTCTGTGCGCTCGGCTGCTTCACTTAATTAGAGGAAGAGATTAACATCGTTCAGGAGCTCCACCTTCCAAATGTGAGGCAGGTTAAACCCTCCCACTCAGTTACACAAACACACACACACACAGAAACACACACCAAAGCAGAAGTGTTGACCTGTGATGATCACTACTCCTGATTGTTTCCTCCAATAATAAGACCAGTAACGTCAGTACTGAGACCAGCACCTCAGAGTCCAGAAACCCAGAGATCTCAGTCATCCAGGTCATCGTAGTCAAAGGAGCTTGCAAAGAAAAGCGTCTGGACTTCTTTAAGTTACTTGAAGACGTTTCACCTCTCATCCGAGAAGCTTCTTCAGTTCTAAGGTCAAATGGTGGAGAGTCCCAGATATAAACCTAGTGGGAATTACCCCCCACAGAGGGACAAAAGGACCCCCTGATGATCCTCTAATCGCCTGAGCCAAGGTGGGAAACTGGGCGTGGGTCCCAATCAGCCAGAGTTTCGGGTGAGCTCATTGTGAAACCTGGCCCCACCTTATCATGTGATTTCCTGAGGTCAGATGGTCCAGGATGTGAGTGGGCGTTAAGGCGTCTGGGAAGGGATCTCAAAACTGGATTATAGATGGCAGAGAGTTGGTGTCGTAAACCCCCGCCTCTGTTCAAAGATGGTCGCTCACAGTGGACATAGAAGCTTCTTTCACTCCTCTTTCAAACCATCTGTCCTCTCTGTCCAAAATGTGAACATTGGCATCCTCGAAAGAGTGACCTTTGACCTTTAGATGCAGATGGACTGCTGAGTCTTGTCCTGTGGAGGTGGCTCTTCTGTGTTGTGCCATGCGCTTGTGAAGTGGTTGTTTGGTCTCTCCGATGTAGAGGTCTGAGCATTCCTCGCTGCACTGTACAGCAAACACCACATTGTTAAGTTTGTGTTTTGGCGTTTTGTCTTTCGGGTGAACCAGTTTGTGTCTGAGTGTGTTGCTGGGTCTGAAATGCACCGGGATGTTGTGCTTGGAGAAAACTCTCCTGAGTTTCTCTGATACACTGGCTACATAGGGGATGACAATGTTGTTGCGTCTGTCCTTCTTATCCTCCCTCGCTGGTGTCTGGTCTTCTTTTCTGTGCCTCTTTGCTGACTTTATGAACGCCCATTTAGGATAGCCGCACGTTTTGAGTGTTTCCTTTACATATGCGTATTCCTTCTTTTTTCCTTCAGGCTTAGAGGGAACATGTTCTGCCCGGTGGTGTAGGGTCCTAATTACTCCAAGGTTGTGCTCCAGAGGGTGATGGGAGTCAAAGAGGAGGTACTGGTCCGTGTGTGTGGGCTTCCGGTAAACTTCGATGTTGAGGTTGCCGTTCTCTTCAATGTGCACGGCGCAATCCAGGAAAGGCAAACAGTTGTCCTTTGTGTCTTCCCTGGTGAACTTGATGTTTTTATCCACAGCGTTAATGTGCGCAGTGAAGGATTCCACTTCTTGTGTCTTGATTTTGACCCAGGTGTCGTCTACATATCTGTACCAGTGGCTGGGTACTCTTCCTTTGAAAGAGCCAAGAGCCTTTCTCTCCACTTCCTCCATGTAAAGGTTGGCTACAATAGGTGACACGGGGGAGCCCATGGCACAGCCATGTTTTTGTGTGTAGAAGCCTTCGTTATATTTGAAGTATGTTGTGGTGAGGCAGAGGTCTAACAGTGTGCAGGTCTGATCAGGTGTGAAGTTGGTCCTGTCTTCCAAGGAGCTGTCTTGTTGTAGTCGTTTTCTGACAGTCTCCACGGCCTCCATGGTGGGTATGCAAGTGAAGAGAGAGACTACATCAAAGGACACCATGGTTTCATTTGGATCCATCTGGACCTTGTCAGTGAAGAAATCCTTGTTAAAGGGCTGAATTTTGCTGTCACACCGAGACAAATCCCGCTAGTGGAGCTGATCACAGCCACAGAAACAGCAATTCGTAACAACAATATTGCAGAAGTGGAAGCAGAGCAACTACGGACAAAGGTTTCGGCCTGTCTCAGCAATGCAAAGCCCCCAGCATCCAACATCACCATGGAGGAGAGGAAGGCAGACAAGGGTAGGTGCACAGTTTTGCTAAACCAGAAAGACTATCATGAGAAAATTTAGTCACTATTCAGTGATGAAAATACTTCTGAGCCCCTGAAACGAGACCCAGGAAGTGGCTACAAGAAGAGGGTGACAGACTGTCTGAAGCAGTTAGAACAAGACAAGGCTATTGACCGGACCTCATACCACAGGCTGTACCCAGGGGAGTCTACACCAAGTCTGTATGGTTTACCAAAAATACATAAACAGGGTGCACCTTTAAGACCGATTGTCTGCATGATCAACTCCGTTACCTATAACATCTCCAAGTTTCTGGCTTCGATCCTCAACCCGCTGGTGGGCAGCTCTGAAAACCACATCTCGTACGACGTTACATCTCTCTTCACTTGCATCCCAGTCACGGAAGCGTTGGAGCTACCTCGTCAGGCCAGGACTCTGCAGTCTATTTACACCTACAGGTCAGTGGACACTCTTTCAATGATGAGGATGTAACATCCTGGACAGGGAGGAACGCTGGTTTCAGGGCGGAGTCAAGGAGGCCATTTGGTTGTTGATCAATGGTCAATTTGCATAATTAAGATTAAGGAGCTGACCTCCCAGCCCATTGTTCCTTCAGTGGGCTGGTTTCAGTCATTATGCAAATGCACTGTTTATAAGATTGAAACCTGCAGTCAGCTGAGACTGAAGACGTCACCTGGATGATGACGAAACGTTTCTCCCACAAAACGCTATGTCCAGATGAACAGAATCAACTTTTTGGAGATTAGTTGTTTTTGTTATTGCTTGTGTACAGTGTCCTTGAGTGTTTCAAAAGGCGCTTTCTTAAATAAAATGTACTATTATTATTATTTTTTTATTAAGGTCAGTAAGCACAACCAGAATTCATGCATAAGGCACACCGGATTATAAGGTGCACTGTCAATTTTTTAGAAAATTAAAGGATTTTAAGTGTGCATTATGGTGCAGAAAATATGGTAGTTCTGTTTTCTTATTCTCCTCTTTTAGTGTCTTGTGCGCTTTGTTCTGTCTCTGTTGTGCATTTCCTGTTTTATTTTGATAGTCCCTGTCCTATGTGTGGTGTGTCTGGTTTTGCTTCCCCTCGTCTCGTTAGGTCTGATTTGTCCCAGCTGTGTTCCCACCTGTTCCCCATCGTCTTGTTGTCCTGCTTGTGTATTTAAGTCCTGTGCTTCTGTCTGTCAGTCGTTGTGTCGTACTCTCACTGTGCTGTTTTCTTCTCCGTGCTTATGGTAACACTCTACTTCTCTGTTCCTGGTTTTGTTTTCTAGTTTGAGCTTTGTCCTTTGAGTTTCTAGTTTGACTTTTCTTGTAGTTCATGTTTGAGTTTTTCCAGCAAATAAAGCTGCGCTGTGAGTTTAATTTTTCTGTCTGAGAGTCGTGCATTTGGGTCCTGCCTGCCACACAGCACGCACCATGACAGCTGAAGTCTCAGTAGAAGCTTTTGGAGAAAGATCATTTATGTGATGAAAGGTGAAGGCGTAGACGAGCCAGTCAGCTGATGCTGAAACACTTGAAGAAGAATGAATGTGTCAGCTGAGGATGACGTGTTGATGCTGAAGTTTTGCAGAGCAAAATGAGAGCTGAGACATCAGCTGATGAGACAAATTTATCACCATAAGTGGGCATGTTAGACACAAAGGCAGCTGCTGATTGATGCATTAAATGATGGAGTGATGGACTGCTGAGTGCCATAGCTGGTCTGGAGGCCTGTGCTCTCCTCTCCTTGTTTGGCCCAGTGGAGGTCTGCTGGGAGTTGTAGTTTGTATGGAGAAGAAGCTCCCGTGTGGACAGATGGTTTCTGTGGTTTGGGTCTGTTAGCGCTCTGAGGGAGATAACGGTGTCGTACAGGGTGTCATTTCTGCGAGATAAGCAACGCGTGAGTGAGGCCGGATGTGCTGCTGTCGTGTTCGGTGAGGAGGACGAGGAGGAGGTGCTCCACGTTCATTTATCTTTTCCTGCAGGAGGAGGCAGACGGTTGTGAGGAGCAGTTTTCAGTAGTTTCATGTTTCCTCTGGACTCCTAATTTGGACGTGAAGGTTGAAGCGTGATTCTGGAGAAAGCTAAAAACAACCTTTTATCGTGACGTCCAAGCTGGACGTGTTGGCCCTGTCCTTTAACAGCAGCTTTACATCGGGGGGCGGCTCGTAAATCCAAAATGTACAAAATAAAAGCCTATTAGTGGAGTGAAACATTTTGATCTATCAGATTGCAATACAAACAATGTCAACACCCAAACACATCTGTTGGAGCTTATCTGCTTCCACTGCACTTAATACGCTTCTAATTCCGCTGCCGCGCCGCCCCGCGGTCCACTTCCACTGCGAGCACTATTTATACCTCCACATGCCACAGAGTGCTCCCACTCAGAGCGGATTTCATGCTTTAAGCTGCTCTACGTGAGCTCACCTCTGCATCCACAGACCTGTTCTCTGATACATTTCATCTATTTGTCCGAGTGGATAAAGAATCGTGTTTATCTGCGTCCACACATCCGCACGCCTGTGGCGCCCGCTCCACCCCCTCACCACACAAATATTCATCTCTTTAATTAATTAGTGAGCCTGCCAAGAAGCTGTGTGTCCAAACAGGAGGAGGAGGAGGGGATGTTTCATCATCATCATCATCATCATGTTGGCCCATGGGGCTGAAACTGAACTGATACCTGAACACAGTCTGTTGGCCGCAGCTTAAACACTCAGAGGATTTTCATTTCAGGCTGTAAGAGGCTTTCATTTTTATACTAATGCCCGACTTAAAAGGTAAAAAAAACAATCTGCTGCCTCCGTTCACCTGATGATGTCATCAAGAGACAAAACAAACGGGGCATGATGGGAAAATCTGATTATGTGAGGGAGAAAGATGCTGCTGACCTCGGTCAGCATTTAACACTGAAATTAACATGCGGAGACAAGATGCTAGTGTCTACATACGTTTGTTCATATGATCAGAAATATGTGAGGACGTAGACTTCTTCATTTCTTTCAGGTATTATAATGTGTTGTTGTCATGGTGAGGGCAAGTCTGTTGCTTAGCCTGTCTATTTCTTATTGTTGAGTATTTTCCCAGGTTTTGAAACCCTCCCTAGGACACAGCTCCCGCTACATTTCAGTACAGATGGCCTCTCTCTTAAAGCACTGATTGACTCCGCGGTGAAGCAGAACTTACTCGATGAGCAATAAGTAAGGCAGCTGAGAATAATCACTCCCATGTCTGTAACAGCTCCCAATGGGAGCCATTCCCCAACTCTCTGTGAACTGTGGTACTCTTGACCATCGATCAATAATCGTGACAATTTGTATATTAACGATCATAAACTGAGCTCCCAACCCATGGTTCATTCAGTGGTGCTAGTTTCAGTTATTGTACAAATGTGCCGTTTATAAGTTTGGAAACCTGCGGTCAGCTGAGACTGAAGAAACGTTTCTTAGTCCAGATGAACAGGATCAACTTTTGGGGGAATGACTGTTAATGTCTAAACGGAGAAAATATGCGGACACTGTGTGAGCAAATCCTATATTATTAACATGCAAGTAATAGCCAGCTGTCCACAAACCTTTGACAAAGAAGCATATTTCTATTCACGTGCCTCAGAGCCCCTCCCCCACATCGCCTGTACTTATATGTGACATCATAATACTTCTCTCGTCTTCTACTCTTTCTTATCTTCACTTCTGCTCTTCATAAAGAGTCCTCTCTGTTTGTGTTTATTTTCAATATTTGTTTCACGCAGTTAAAAACAACAACAACATGCATTTCATGCTTCATGACTCCGCTGAGGTTTTCCAACCTTACTGCCATCCAGGAAAAAGGCAGTTCTTGTTGTTTTTGCACTGAGCAGATACAAGGTTTCCACTCGGAGACAAACACATCCTGAAATTGAAATGTGTAAATAAACATGAAACGTGTCTGTGGGGGTTTCCACTCTGTTCCCCCAATGAAACACCTTCTTTTCTTCTGCTGTTTCCCCATCTTTCTGCGTCAGTTCAGCCACAAATGGTGAAATTAAAGCGAGGGCTTTCAGACAGACGCGCTGCATCAAAATCAGATTAGGAAATTGGGGCAACATTCCCCCCGGAGAGTCTGACGTTCAGCTAGAAAAGACATCTGACACCACGAGAAACAAACGCAGTGAGCGCGGAGCCTCATTTACTGTTTGTTGTTAGGATTCAGCAAAACACCTGGAAACACCTGGAAAAGATACCTGACACCACTGGAACCAAAGACAGCAGCCTGCACAGACTCCTCTGTTCCTTTGTGTTGTTAGAGTTCAATAAAAATACAATGCAGATGTTTCAGAGGGCCAACATCTGACTGACGTTATGCCAGTGCTCTCGCTGAGAGTGTGAACTCACCTGCAAACACCTGGAAGCAGCTGAATCAAACATAGGAACTGCACAGAGACTCCTTTACCGCTCTTTCATAGAACCTGGAAACAGCTGCTGAGCAGAAAAAGTCGTGCTCAAACACAGATCTGAGATCAGCCTCTCTGCCTCTTTCATCTCAGCTCCGTTAATTCCCTCTTCCCTTGCTCTCGGAGATGAATATGCATCCAGCTGAACATACCGAGACACATCAAATTTTAATCACCTCGCAGTATTTGCATTTGATTCCAGGAGAGCAGAAGAAGAAGAAGAGGAGGAGGAGGAGGAGTGTAGATTTATTCCCAGCGAGCGGCGACTCACTCTTTGATGATCAGGACAATTAGGATGGATCAAAGTGGAGGTTCGACGAGGCCTGCAGCTCATTTACATAATGAAATTAACTCCAGATGAGAAGAATCACTAATAGGAACAACTGATGGTGCATTATTCATCGGCAGGAGGAAGAAGAGCTATTTATGCTGCTAATGTCGCCATTACAAACCTTGTTTTCAATTAACAGCGTGTTAATTAACGCCTGCCTTACATTCATCTGTTAGTTCAGGCTTCCCGTTTGTTGTCTCAATGCTGTTTGTTTCTGATGACATCACTTCCAGGCCTGGCGGAGGATGTCATGACCACGCGTGATGAAGAAAGTCCACAGTGACGATTCAATGAGCGAACTCGTCTTCATGTGTGAAACAGTCAAAATGTTTGAGAGCGCTGCTAGAACAAACTTTTCAATTCAACTGTATTTATATGGAAGTGTGGCACAGATGAAAAAAACATATTTACACCAATGATAAGGAAGAGAGAGTATTTATTCTCTTTATTTTAACTGTCCACATCAACAAAGTGTCATATTTCCTATGACCATTGAATGCGCCTCTCAGTTCACCCCACGTGAGGACACCTAGTTCAGCGCAGGCCGCATTGACCCTGTCAGGCAGGAAGAGAGGTGAAGGCACTTGGTTCTCCTGGGTTTTCTCATCTCAGCAACAGGAGTGGAGGCATCTGCTGCTTAAACTGAGAAATCCAGGGACAAAAGAGAGGAAAAACTCAGAATTGAGAGGAAGGAAAGCCAGCATACTTACCTGCTGGAAGTCTGGTGTCGAGTGGCTGGATGAAGGAGAGATGCAACGTTGGTAAGACGAGTGTTATTCTGAAGAAAAAACTTGTAGAGACTTACCGTCGTGATCACGCTAATGCTAGCTCGGTCTCTCACAGGTTAACCTCTCACCTTTCATCTGGAGAGCTGCTGCAATGTCCGAGGGCCAGGACGAGATTCGTGATCGATGGCGAGCCAACCACTTTAAGGACAATTCACCCCAAAGAAGATACACACCCACACACTTATACGTTCCAATTACACTCAGAAGGACCTTTGAAGTTGCTGTTGTCAACATAACTTGAATTCTTAAAGGGCCCCAACGAGCACTTTATTTTGTTTAAGTGTGCACACTATTAGTGTTAGCCCTGCGACAGACTGGCGACCTGTCCAGGGTGTACCCTGCCTCTCGCCCTATGACAGCTGGGATAGGCTCCAGCGCCCCCCGCGACCCTGAAAAGGATAAGCGGAAGCGAATGGCAAGGCAAGGCAAGGCAAATTTATTTGTATAGCACAATTCAACAACAAGGTGATTCAAAGTGCTTTACAGAGACATTAGAAACAAAAACAAATAAAAAGCATGATTTAAAATTGATTAAAACAAACTAACTAACTAACTAAACACACACATTTCACACCTGTTCGCGCGATCTGAACCCTTATCGTAAGGGGAGCTACCAGTCCTTCTGTGGACGAGCTACTTTCTATTTTAAATTCCCTGAATTTAAAATCTCTAGACCCAGTTGGGGAGCTACCCAGAGCTCTAATCCCACACCTGTTCGCGCAATCTGAACCCTTATCGTAAGGGGAGCTACCAGTCCTTCTGTGGACGAGCTACTTTCTATTTTAAATTCCCTGAATTTAAAATACTCTCTAGACCCAGTCTAGACCCAGTTGGGGAGCTACCCAGAGCTCTAATCCCACACCTGTTCGCGCGATCTGAACCCTTATCGAAAGGGGAGCTACCAGTCCTTCTGTGGACGAGCTACTTTCTATTTTAAATTCCCTGAATTTAAAATACTCTCTAGACCCAGTCTAGACCCAGCTGGGGAGCTACCCAGAGCTCTAAACCCACTTAACAAACAAACAAACAAACAAACAAACAAACAAACAAACAAACAAACAAACAAACAAAACAGTATATAAAATCAAAACAGATAAAATCAGAACAGTAGATAAAATCAGTAGTTAATGTAAGTTTTGAAATTTAAGCTTAACAAACAAACAAAACAGTATATAAAATCAAAACAGATAAAATCAGAAATAGATAAGATCAGTAGTTAGTGTAAGTTTTGAAATTTAACTCTGGGTTCTGACTCTGGGAACTGATAAAAGACCGGATCCAGATGACCTGAGGGATCTGGAAGGTTCATACTGGGTCAGGAGGTCATTGATGTATTTTGGTCCTAAACCATTCAGAGCTTTATAGGCCAGCATCAGAACTTTAAAGTCTATCCTCTGACGGACAGGCAGCCAGTGTAAAGACCTCAGAGCTGGACTGATGTGGTCCACTTTTTTGGTCTTAGTGAGGACTCGAGCAGCAGAGTTCTGAATGAGCTGTAGTTGTCTGACTGATTTTTTAGGTAGACCTGTAAAGATGCTGTTACAGTAATCAAGCCTACTAAAAATGAATGCATGGACTAGTTTTTCCAGGTCCTGTTGAGACATCAGATCTTTAATCCTTGAAATATTCTTGAGGTGATAGTAAGCTGACTTTGTTATTGTCTTAATGTGTTTTTCTAAGTTTAGGTCTGCATCCATCACTACACCCAAATTTCTCGCCTGGTTTGTGGTTTTTAGATGTATAGATTGAAGTTCTCTGGTGACCTGTAATCGTTTTTCTTTGGCGCCAAAGACTATTACTTCAGTTTTGTTTTTGTTTAGTTGGAGAAAATTGTGGCACAACCAGTCATTAATTTCCTCAATGCATTTACCAAGAGCCTGTACAGGGCCTCGGTCTCCTGGTGACATTGTGATATATATTTGTGTGTCATCTGCATAGCTGTGATAGTTTATTTTGTTGTTGTTTATAATCTGTGCCAGTGGGAGCATGTAGATGTTAAACAGAGGGGGTCCCAAGATGGAACCTTGGGGAACTCCATATGTGATACTTGTCTGCTCAGATGTGAAGTTACCTATTGATACAAAGTATTTCCTGTTTTCTAAGTATGTTTTGAACCAGTTTAGTACAGTTCCTGAAAGACCTGTCCAGTTCTCCAGTCGTTTGAGTAATATGTTGTGGTCAACTGTATCAAATGCTGCACTGAGATCCAGTAAAACTAGGACTGACATTTTTCCACTGTCTGTGTTCAGACATATGTCATTAAACACTTTTGTCAGAACGGTTTCAGTGCTGTGGTTCTGTCTAAAACCTGACTGGAAGGCATCGTAGCAGTTATTCTGTTTTAAGAAGTAACTGAGCTGTTGAGAAACTGCTTTTTCAATGATCTTACTTAAAAATGGGAGATTTGAGATCGGCCTGTAGTTTTTCATTTGTGTCTTGTCAAGATTGTCCTTTTTCAGTATAGGTTTGATTACAGCAGTTTTTAGTGATTCTGGAAACACACCTGACATTAAGGAAAAGTTGACGATCTGTAACAGGTCTGACTCTAAAGTCTTTGAGACCTTTTTGAAAAAACTTGTTGGCAGGACATCTAAACAGCAGGAGGAGGAGTTCAGTTGACCTAAGATGTCCTCCAGGTCTTTGCTGTTAATAGGTTGAAACTGTTTCATGGTGTTTAAACAGTTTTTTGGTGGACACAGTACATATCCTGGATCTGCTGTTGATGTACCAATTGCTTGTCTAATTTTTTGGATTTTTTCAGTGAAGAATTTGGCAAAGTCATTGCAGGCCATGGTTGAATGAAGTTCAGCTGCCACTGACACAGGAGGGTTTGTTAGCCTGTCAACTGTAGAAAATAAGACCCGAGCATTATGGCTGTTTTTAGTGATGATGTCAGAGAAGTAGGACCTTCTTGCACTCCTCAGTTGTAAATTATAATTGTGAAGTTTCTCTTTATAGATGTCATAATGAACCTGGAGGTTTGTTTTTCTCCATCTGCGCTCAGCTTTCCTACACTCTCTTTTTTCATTTTTCACTAGTGTGGAGTTTCTCCATGGAGACTTTTTCCTTCCAGAGATAACCTTCACCTTAATGGGAGCAATAGTGTCCATTACATTTAATATTTTTGCATTAAAGCTATTGACGAGCTCATTGACTGAACCTTTGGACAGGTCAGGTGTTAATGGGAAGACCTGGTTAAAGATCTCACTACTGTTTTCAGTTATACACCGTTTTGTGATCACTGCTGTTGATATATTTGTGTGGGCTGAGATTTTACTTTCAAAGAAAACACAGTAATGATCAGATAAGCCCACATCAGACACAGTAATGTTTGAAATGCTCAGGCTCTTGGAGATCAGTAGGTCAAGAGTGTGTCCTCTATTATGTGTGGCCTCTGTTACATGCTGAGTCAGCCAAAGTTGCCCAGAGTGTTACTCAGGTCTTTAGTCCCTTTGTCCTGAGGGTTGTCCACATGGATGTTAAGATCCCCAACAATAATTACACAGTCAAAATCAACACAGATCACAGACAGCAGTTCACTGAGGTCATTAAAAAAGTCTGTGCAGTATTTGGGAGGCCTGTAAACATTAAGAAACACAACTTTGGATGGGGCCTTCAGCTGTAAAGCCACATATTCAAAAGACTGAAAACTTCCAGGAGATAGCTGCTTACATTGAAATGATTCATTAAATAAGACAGCAACCCCTCCTCCTCTCCTGCTCGCCCTGACCTCACTGATAAAACTGTAGTTAGGAGGGGTCGTCTCGATGAGAACAGCTCCACTGTTACTTTGGTCCAACCAAGTTTCAGTTAAAAACATAAAATCAAGGCTGTGCTCAGTGATTAAATCATTAATTAAAAATGTTTTCCCAGCTAAAGATCTAACGTTTAATAAAGCCAACTTAAGTGTTTTAGAGGCATTACTTGTCCCCTCGTGTTTGGGAGCAGTCTGTGGCACACAAGGTATGTTTACTATATTTAAAGATCTTTTAGAGTGCAGCTCTCTGTGTTTTGACCAGGCCACATGTCTCCTTCTGTCACCTAAAAGTACAGAAATTTTAAAACCTTCTAGTAAACAGGGTCCCAGCTTCTCCTGGGAAAAGTCACCACTGCCATAATCCTTGCAGCCCGGACCCTCCACACATCACACATCAGACTGCGGAGACAAAGCATGAAGGTGGTAAGGAGGAACTAAGGGGGGCGAGGCTGGGCAATGTGACTTCGATTGCTCTGTTGAGGGTGGGGCTCGGTGGCGAACCTTTGGCTGCTTTGGTGGGGGGTTTATGGGGGACAAAGAGGGATTGGGCCGGGGGGTAGATCTGAGCCCAGCATTGACCCGCTCCATCATCTCTTCAGTGAATTTCAGGTGTGGGGAGGAGGGAGAAAGGGAGGGAGAGGAGGGTGATGGGGGTGATGGCCTGTCAGGGGTTTGGGGGACTGGGGAAGATCCTGGTCCTGGTCGTTGGTGTTGTTGAGAGAGTTGGAGGCAAATAGGGACCCCTCCTCTTGCCTCTTCTTGCCTCAGATGTCTCTCCTTTCTGAGGCTCTTCCCGGGTGGGGGCAGATGGAGCTCCTCCTCAAGGTTTCTGCTGGGCTTTGTCTGTTCTTGGAGTACTGTTTGTTCCTCTTTATGAGATAACTCCTTGTTTATCTCAGCCTTGGCTCCAAGCACAGATGGATGACGTATGGAATAAAACAAGTTGGAGGTGAACAGTTTCACCCCTGACTTGTTAAAATTAAATCCATTTGCTTTGAACAGATGCCTGCGTTCCCAAAAAATATTAAAGTTGTTGATAAAATGCACTGAGTGGTCAGCACATGCTGATATAAGCCATTTATTCAGTGTAAACAGCCTGCTGAATCTCTCGTCTCCTCCTCTGACCGGCGGTACAGGCCCACTGATGAATACAGCTGCATTCAGAGAGTTTACAGTATTTAATAATCCAATAAAGTCCCGTTTCAGAACCTCCGACTGTTGTTTGGACACATCGTTTGACCCTGTATGCAGGACAATGTTTGTCACAGTTGGATGTTCATCTGCAATTTGAAGAATTCTCTCCTTCAGGATGTTGACCATATTGTTAGGAAAGCAGAGGACTTTAGTGTTCTTACCGCACATGCTTTGTACATCCTTTACGGCAGAGTCACCCACAATCAGCGTTTCAGGCCTAGCCTTTAGCTTTCCCCGTGGATTTTCAGGCCTTACTTCGCTACTTTTAGATGGATGGTTGTCCGATATAGATCCAGGGTCCTTTGATAGTGGAGCAAATCTGTTCTACAGTTTCACATTCAGTTGTTTTGAAGGTTTGTTGTTAACCTTCCTATTCACGGTTGTCCAGTCCTGTTTCCTCTCGTGTACAGGGGTAGAAGAGCTTCTCTGTCTCGTAGGAAGTGAAGGCCAGTCGGTTTCAGAGATTTCAGCTCGCTGTGCCCTGCCTGTGGTATGTCCTCCCCCTTCCAGGAGACATGATTTATGTCTTGGTTTTGCACCAAGACAGTCCAAGGGGGGATTATCGCTTGAGGATTTATAATAGTGCACAAAGTCTACTTTCTTGGTCATGTTATCTGTGCTCCTTAGCTGTGTGCTAGCTTGCTCATAGCCATTGTTTTGAGTCAAAGGCAAGGTTGTTTCATTTCCACACAGTCCATTTGCCTCCACGTTTACTTCTAAGCGATGAATTTTTGTCTCCAGTGCTGCAATCTTCTGCAGGAGGCTGTGGTAGTCATCTGTGGAGAGGGAAGGCATCTTGTTGCTAGTTAGCCTAGCGGTTAGCACCTTTCTAGGCTATCGAGGCTGCTCGGTGCCCAGACGCTGTAATCAGGCTTCAGCTGTGTCTAGGCCACAGACACACGGAGCGCTGAGGATAAGGTAACTATAAAAATGTTGCTGTTTCTGTTAAGAACACTTTAGTCCTAATGATCTATAAGTGTCCAGAAGCTATCGCAGGTAAGCTCATATGGAAAAAAGGGAAAAAATCAGCATAAAAGAAGCAAAGCATTTAGAGAGCAAAGAGATGAAGCGTCCACACTCACAAAGGGGGAGGAGTATATGGAATGGATGGATGGATGTGCACACTATTTATTTTTCTTTCATACTTTTTTTTTTCCTGTACAAATTGGACACTAATCTTTTACACTTTGTAACAATACAAGAGTGGCTACTCAAAAGTTAAAACTGCCTCCGAGTCATTATTGCTGCTCAATACTTTGGCTCCGTATGAATTTGGTGTCTTCTGATTCTGGCTAGGGTCTTATTACGAGCCCAAGTAGTTATTGTGCTGTAATTCACCTTTACATAGCTAAAGTTGGTTACAGAAGCAGCTCGCGGCCACAGACGGACCCAAACATCTGATGGAAATCTGCTTCAAACACAGATTTCAGGACTCAGACAGCTGAAGGCGTGTCCAGAGTTGCAGTGACGCTGAGTCCAGGCAGAAGGCTCACCGCTGCAGACTGTGTGGCCTTATTTAAAGGACAGCATCTTTAATCTGTGTCTGAAAGCCTGGAAGCTCAGCAGAGTCATCAGCTCATACTCAAAGCTACATCTGTCCCCAGCCGTCCTCCCGAACACAAGCTAAACACCCAGCCAAAACACTCCACCTGCTGAGCCGCAATAATCGGACCTGAACAAACGTCCGAACAGTCTCACTCATTGATTCTCATTGGCTCTGCTCTTATTCAAATGAGCTGCTGTGGGTCACATGTGTGCATGTCGGAGGTGTTTCCCTCTTATTACACACACTATGTAGTGTGTGTGTGTGTGTGTGTGTGTGTGTGTGTGTGTGTGTGTGTGTGTGTGTGTGTGAGAGAGAGAGAGAGAGATAACGCCAATAAGTGGTGGAAGTGGCTGGAAAGCAGTGTACTACATTGAACCTCAGCCAGATGACTTTGAGGAAAAGTTTCACTTTTCTGCAGAATGAAAAGAAAACCTTAGAGGACATCCAAGGGTTACGCTCCCCCAAAGGGGAAGTGGATGGTAATTCTGAAGCCATCATCCATGCAGTAGGTGAGTTAATGGTCAGGGCAAACAAACAGCCTGAGAGCCACCCATATAGACGTCTAAGGACATTTTCCGAGGTCAGTCCCATCCCAGCTGGAGAAGAAGCCTTAGATATCTGGTTGGAGAAATTTAAGAGGCTTATCCCTCAAAACTTTAAATACAAAAAAGTTGCAAAAAATAGTTTACAACAACAGGAAATTTATCTTGAGTGTCTTCATAGTTTTATTTTGGAGATACAGCAATTTTTATATACTGCAGGAAAAACAAAACAAATCCTATGATGCAAATTTGCAAAGAAAACAGCAGGTGCATCAAAATAAACTATTTCCAGCAGTGCAATTCGAGTTCTAAGCATCCCAGAAACTATTCAGAAAAGTATAGAGTCAAACTTGACTTATAAAAACACCAGTATAGGCTTTTAAGGCCTACAAGTAAAAAACTACATTTTCCGCGAAAATAATAATAATAACTAGAAAGCGAAAATTTCTGAAGAAATTTTAAGTGTGCCTATGCCGCCGCTAATCAGTATAGTTTGCCATTCAAACGGCTACAGAGAGCAAAACTCAGCAGAGCAGCCATTCTCCACCATTAACTATGGTAAAACCAAACACCGCTCGCGCCTCACAGATGACAGCTTACAGTTTTGTGTAAAGATGAGGTGACTTCGTACAGCCCCAATTTGTAGACGCTGTGCGCAGAGGTTCATAAGCAGACCCGACAATGTTTGCATGAACACACTTTGAAGCATTACGTTATGGACCACTTTTCACACATAGTTGCTGTACCCACACAGCTGGCTTGTAGCTTTTCATCTCACAGCCCGACACATACAAAAAAAAAAAAAAAAAAAGCAGAGAGAGCACAGACTTTACACCTGAGAGGCGTGATTGCAGATATCGCTGACGTGGGTCCACCTCCCCTGCAGCGGCACTGCAGACCACGCCCTGCCACACACATCAAACACGTAAAATAAATATTTATGCACTTTTCATTCACTTTTTGTTTTTTGTTATTTTTACACAGTGTTCTGAATGATTAACAATGGTCTACAGCCAATCTTGTGTATTATTATACAAACTTTGGTTGTAAGATTCAGATAACTATTTAATAAAAGCTAAATATTTTATATGAGAGTAAGAAAGAAAAGTATATCTTTGTCTCATACTCTCATCAGACAATACATGAACCTCTCAATAAACAAAATATATGCTCGGCTTAAATGACAAACCGCTATTTTACACAGTGGAACACTTATTTTTAAACAAAACCAATGCAGTTCGCCACTGACAGTGCTTACCTTTGCACATCACAGTAAACACTGAACCAAGATGGCGCCCACGCGAACGAGAAATCTGAACTACGGTGTCCTGCAGAGGACAAATGGTCAAAATTGCTAAAATTTACAACATATATGCAGCTCAACAGCGACACCTTGTGACTTATTCCAGTCACTACCTTAAATGTACATAACGTCTTACCTGACATTCAGTTCACCGGACACTCATACCGAATCACCAGCCCATATAAATGAAAAATAAGTCCAGCAGTCAACCAAGAGTCATCACGAAAGACTAGGGGTGACAGGAGAGCGTGAGCGGGCCTGGGTGTCAGCCAGCCCAGCCTGGGTGTCAGCCAGCCCGACCTGGGTGGCAGCCAAGCCGCGCTAGCCAGCTAGCCGGCTAGCTGCCATGCGGCGGTGAAACGAGAGCGTGAGCCGGCCTGGGTATCAGTCAGCCCGGCCTGGGTGTCAGCCAAGCCGCCCTAGCCAGCTAGCCGACTAGCTGCCATGCGGCGCTAGCAGTAACATCGTGAGAGATATGGGACTTCTTGATAAAATATGGGACTTCTTGATAAAACGAGCAGATATTTGAAGTTTACACCCCTACATTATCGCCTGAAAATAGGGGAGGCTGTCATAAAGTTCAACATCAGTAACTTAGCGCGCACAGCTGTATAGAAACTCCGTGGTGCTAGCTAGCACGCAGTACAGTTATTGTAACTGTCAGCACAACGAAAATAAACTACACCTAAACTCGGTTTATATCTGACCCAAATAGAGTGCAGTTAATAATGTCTTACCTGAAATTCAGTTCACCAGCCGCCTGCTTCTCCTGCACTGGGTTCCCCTTATCCACGATTGAGCTCCGCGTTAGCCACCACCGGTCGATCGGTGGCCGCCTCGCATGTTTCTTTCCCTGCATACGAGGGGAAGAGACATATACCGGTGGCTAACGCGGAGCTAGCTAGCCACCGGTATATGAACAACTCAGTTATTTTTTCCACATCGACCAGCATCATCGGCCCATATAAACGAAAAATAAGTCCAGCTAATACAAAGACTGTTTGCGGAGCTATCGGGGGTGAAAGGAGTTAGAGACGCCTCACTGAAAGCCAAGCCTGGGTGCTTTTGAGCGAAGCGGCGCTAGCTAGCCGAGCTAGCTAGCCGGCTAGCCGGCCGGCCGAACTAGCTAGCCGGCTAGCAGCAACATCGTGAGAAATCTGTTGCTAATATGGGATGTTTTGACAAAACGAGCAGATATTTGACGTTTACACACCTACATTCTCACCTGAAAACAGGTCGATCGGCGGCCGCCTCGCATGTTTCTTTCCCCACATATGAGGGGAAAGAGACACATACCGGTGGCTAGCTAGCTCCGCGTTAGCCACCACCAAACAACTCAGTTAGTTTTTCCTCATCGACCAGCATCATCGGCCCATATAAACGAAAAATAAGTCCAGCTAAGACAAAGACTGTTTGCGGAGCTATCGGGGATGAAAGGAGTTAGAGACGCCTCACTGAAAGCCAAGCCTGGGTGCTTTTGAGTGAAGCGGCGCAACATCGTGAAAAATCTGTTGCCAATATGGGATGTTTTGACAAAACGAGCAGATATTTGACGTTTACACACCCACATTCTCACCTGAAAATATCTTAAAAGTTTACTTTGTGACCTAGAAACACAAATAAGAGGAATATATTAAACCAAGTGGCAGCCGCCATTGTTTGACTGGTAGAGGCGTGCTTTGAATTGTGGGATATGCAGTTTTCCACCAAGCATACACCCTTGCCGTTACCGTAACTATTCAATGCTTCGTGCAACCTTAAGAATTCCAATGGTTCCTGAAAGCACCGACGCTGTGCGCGCCGTTGATATTGTCGTCATTATGGTAATCCAAATACGGGGACATACCACTAGAGTGAGCCAACACACCACAAATTAAGTGAGTGAGCAAACACACCACAAAGTAAGTTAAGTTTCACTTTCGTTCGTTCCCATTCATTCCAATGGGCAAAAACTTGCATTAAAATATTCATATTTAAAAAACTATAGAAGTAATAAACACCAAAAGGCATAGCAACTCATTCCTGATCCAGCCGCACAAAATGATATAACATATATGAAGCTTGTGTCAAAACTGTGGGATGAGTTACGGTCCAAAATTTCAGGCGGAAAAAGAATAATAATAACTAGAAAGCGAAAATTTCTGAAGAAATTTTAAGTGTGCCTATGCCGCCGCTAATCAGTATAGTTTGCCATTCAAACGGCTACAGAGAGCAAAACTCACCGGAGCAGCCATTCTCCACCATGAACTATGGTAAAACCAAACACCGCTCGCGCCTCACAGATGACAGCTTACAGTTTTGTGTAAAGATGAGGTGACTTCGTACAGCCCCAATTTGTAGACGCTGTGCGCAGAGGTTCATAAGCAGACCCGACAATGTTTGCATGAACACACTTTGAAGCATTACGTTATGGACCACTTTTCACACATAGTTGCTGTACCCACACAGCCGGCTGTAGCTTTTCATCTCATAGCCCGACACATACACAAAAAAAAAAAAACAAAAAAAAAAAAGCAGAGAGAGCACAGACTTTACACCTGAGAGGCGTGATTGCAGATGCCGCTGAGGTGGGTCCACCTCCCCTGCAGCGGCACTGCAGACCACGCCCTGCCACACACATCAAACACGTAAAATAAATATTTATGCACTTTTCATTCACTTTTTGTTTTTTGTTATTTTTACACAGTGTTCTGAATGATTAACAATGGTCTACAGCCAATCTTGTGTATTATTATACAAACTTTGGTTGTAAGATTCAGATAACTATTTAATAAAAGATAAATATTTTATATGAGAGTAAGAAAGAAAAGTATATCTTTGTCTCATACTCTCATCAGACAATACATGAACCTCTCAATAAACAAAATATTTGCTCAGCTTAAATGACAAACCGCTATTTTACACAGTGGAACACTTATTTTTAAACAAAACCAATGCAGTTCGCCACTGACAGTGCTTACCTTTGCACATCACAGTAAACACTGAACCAAGATGGCGCCCACGCGAACGAGAAATCTGAACTACGGTGTCCTGCAGAGGACAAATGGTCAAAATTGCTAAAATTTACAACATATATGCAGCTCAACAGCGACACCTTGTGACTTATTCCAGTCACTACCTTACATATACATAACGTCTTACCTGACATTCAGTTCACCGGACACTCATACTGAATCACCAGCCCATATAAATGAAAAATAAGTCCAGCAGCCAACCAAGAGTCATCACGAAAGACTAGGGGTGACACGACAGCGTGAGCGGGCCTGGGTGTCAGCCAGCCCAGCCTGGGTGTCAGCCAGCCCAGCCTGGGTGTCAGCCAGCCCAGCCTGGGTGTCAGCCAAGCCGCGCTAGCCAGCTAGCCGCCATGCGGCGGTGAAACGAGAGCGTGAGCCGGCCTGGGTATCAGTCAGCCCGGCCTAGGTGTCAGCCAAGCCGCCCTAGCCAGCTAGCTGCCATGCGGCGCTAGCAGTAACATCGTGAGAGATATGGGACTTCTTGATAAAATATGGGACTTCTTGATAAAACGAGCAGATATTTGAAGTTTACACCCCTATATTCTCGCCTGAAAATAGGGGAGGCTGTCATAAAGTTCAAAATCAGTAACTTAGCGCGCACAGCTGTATAGA
The DNA here is from genome assembly GCF_963969265.1 of Rhamphochromis sp. 'chilingali'. Taxonomy (NCBI): domain Eukaryota; kingdom Metazoa; phylum Chordata; class Actinopteri; order Cichliformes; family Cichlidae; genus Rhamphochromis; species Rhamphochromis sp. 'chilingali'. The sequence goes on from NC_137941.1 coordinate 219,288, forward strand.
AACTCCGTCGTGCTAGCTAGCACGCAGTACAGTTATTGTAACTGTCAGCACAACGAAAATAAACTACACCTAAACTCGGTTTATATCTGACCCAAATAGAGTGCAGTTAATAACGTCTTACCTGAAATTCAGTTCACCAGCCGCCTGCTTCTCCTGCATTGGGTTTCCCTTATCCACGATTGAGCTCCGCGTTAGCCACCACCGGTCGATCGGTGTTTCTTTCCCCGCATACGAGGGGAAGAGACATATACCGGTGGCTAACGCGGAGCTAGCTAGCCACCGGTATATGAACAACTCAGTTATTTTTTCCACATCGACCAGCATCATCGGCCCATATAAACGAAAAATAAGTCCAGCTAATACAAAGACTGTTTGCGGAGCGATCGGGGGTGAAAGGAGTTAGAGACGCCTCACTGAAAGCCAAGCCTGGGTGCTTTTGAGCGAAGCGGCGCTAGCTAGCCGAGCTAGCTAGCCGGCTAGCCGGCCGGCCGAACTAGCTAGCCGGCTAGCAGCAACATCGTGAGAAATCTGTTGCTAATATGGGATGTTTTGACAAAACGAGCAGATATTTGACGTTTACACACCTACATTCTCACCTGAAAACCGGTCGATCGGCGGCCGCCTCGCATGTTTCTTTCCCCACATATGAGGGGAAAGAGACACATACCGGTGGCTAGCTAGCTCCGCGTTAGCCACCACCAAACAACTCAGTTAGTTTTTCCTCATCGACCAGCATCATCGGCCCATATAAACGAAAAATAAGTCCAGCTAAGACAAAGACTGTTTGCGGAGCTATCGGGGATGAAAGGAGTTAGAGACGCCTCACTGAAAGCCAAGCCTGGGTGCTTTTGAGTGAAGCGGCGCAACATCGTGAAAAATCTGTTGCCAATATGGGATGTTTTGACAAAACGAGCAGATATTTGACGTTTACACACCCACATTCTCACCTGAAAATATCTTAAAAGTTTACTTTGTGACCTAGAAACACAAATAAGAGGAATATATTAAACCAAGTGGCAGCCGCCATTGTTTGACTGGTAGAGGCGTGCTTTGAATTGTGGGATATGCAGTTTTCCACCAAGCATACACCCTTGCCGTTACCGTAACTATTCAATGCTTCGTGCAACCTTAAGAATTCCAATGGTTCCTGAAAGCACCGACGCTGTGCGCGCCGTTGATATTGTCGTCATTATGGTAATCCAAATACGGGGACATACCACTAGAGTGAGCCAACACACCACAAATTAAGTGAGTGAGCAAACACACCACAAAGTAAGTTAAGTTTCACTTTCGTTCGTTCCCATTCATTCCAATGGGCAAAAACTTGCATTAAAATATTCATATTTAAAAAACTATAGAAGTAATAAACACCAAAAGGCATAGCAACTCATTCCTGATCCAGCCGCACAAAATGATATAACATATATGAAGCTTGTGTCAAAACTGTGGGATGAGTTACGGTCCAAAATTTCAGGCGGAAAAAGAATAATAATAATAATAATAAATCCGAGCAATAGTAATAAGTGTGCCTTCGCATAGGCACACTTAATAATAATGGATACTTTATTGATCCCCATGGGGAAATTACTTGTTCTTCTCTGCATTTGACCCATTCACTCAGTGAAGCAGTGGGCAGCCCACTAAGCAGGCGCCCGGGGAGCAGTGTGTAGGGACGGTACCTTGCTCAGGGGTACCTCAGGGTAGCCGTTAAGTGGATTCGAACCGCCGACCTTCCGATCATGGGGCGACCACTTTACCTACTGAGCTATCCCTCACTTCCGGTTTCGGGCAGGAAATGACGTACATGTGATGGTTCGCGTTGACGTCTTTTTCATTGTGGGAAGTGTTATGAACAGCTGATCGGATCTGCAAAGTGTGTTTCTGGAATATTATGTTTTTGTTCCTGCAAGCGCTTTTTATGCAGTTTTTGCAAAACTTTATGTGGAAGGAAACCGTGACCGAGGACAAGCTGATGGCATCAGATGTAAGTACAACTCCTCCGGTTTCCTATGCAAAACAAATTATTGTGCTAGCTTACACGGTTCCCGTTCTACAGGGATTTAAAAATAGTTACGCAAAACGGAGCGTGCCTCTGCCCGGCTTTAAAGGGTTAACAATTACAATGTGTTGAATAATGACTTTAAAAAATAATATAAAATAGTGTGCAAATACTGATAACAGTGCAAATGTTTGCAATATAAGAAACAAATGAAAAATGTAAACATCTATGTTTAGTGAACTTTGCAGTGTTGCTCTGGTGCAGCTACGACACCGTAGCAAAGTTTACACACTGTGTCTACTTGATCCACGTCTGACTCCGCGAACCCACAATGTTTCCACACCACTGAAGTTTTTTTACCTCTCTTTTCAACCAACGGCAGTCACTCTCCTCTCCATATAACTTCTGCTTAGCTTTCCGAGCTTCCCTCGGGTCCTCTTATTGTTGTGAGGCGTGTTCGAAATGCAGAGAGGTGCGCTCGATTTGCCACACGGAGCAGCGCGAGAGTAAAGCACGAGGGAGGTGCTAATAATCAGCTCAGTCATTTTTAATGATCGTTGAAAGCCCAGATTGTAATTGAGATTAAAATTCGATTAATTGAGCAGCCCTAGCTGAGGATGTGTCGGTGCATTTACTTTGTGTGTACGTTTTAATTTAATTGTAATTTTTGTTCTGCTGACGTAATATCTGTGTTTTTCATTGATCATTTCACCATAGTGTTTCACGGTGTTTGCTGGTGAAAAGAAGATTAAAATACTGGCTAACCATCAGTTGGAGCATGGCCCTTTATTCTACTTCGAACATGAAAATGGTGTGATTACCTCTTCAGCATGCCATCAAGTTTGGCAAAGGCCTGATAACAAGGCATTCAGTTGATTCAGGTGTGTCAGAAGAAGGATGCGTCTAAAAGCTGCAGGACGGTAGCTCTCGAGGACTGGGATTGGGCACCCCTGCTCTAGCTTTACCATAGATACGTGGGACCTGGGTTACACTCCCCAACACACACACACACACACACACACACACACACACACACACACACACACACACACACACACACACGCAGACAGTGGAAAATGTGAGTTCGTCACAGGCTGTCAGAGGAGCCAAGGAGGCGCTTTAAAATGACACTGGAAATATAAAGTGGTAACATGTGAAAACTGCTCAATAAGAAAGGTTTAATAAATGCACTGATCACTTCAATAATGGATCTTCATGCAGTTTTTCATCGATAGATTCCTCTAAAGCTTTATGTGACAGAATCACCTGAAACCTGGACTGATGTTGACCTGAAGCTTTGCTCCTAGACTGCAGGTTTTCATGTTTAAACAGACAGGTGAGGTTCGAGTTTGACCCTATTTGGTGAGAAACAACCTGTGGGCTCCTCTGATATGAAACAGGTGCCACCATTAGAGCTGAACGTGTTCACTGCATAAGCAGATACTGTCGGTCACATGGCTGTTTGGTTCCTCAGATGTTTTTCGTTCCCATCAGGTTCTTCATGTTTTTTCCTCACACATGTAGAACTTGCGGGAGCTCCTGGTTCTCGGTCTGGGTCGGGTCTGATGAGGTTTTGGACTCAGTATTTGCGTCAGCAGCAACAGGATCCACCCCCATGACCTGGCGTTAAGAGCAGGCAGCAGTATTTTCTGTGCAGTGACCCGAGCTGAGTAAACATCATTAGAGGAGCTGCTGTGTGTTGCAGTGCACTCTGGGAAAGCTGAAGGTTCTTCATGTTGACGAGGGCTTTGACCTCTGACATGCTGCCATCAGTGTGATGGGCTGAAGAAGAGAAATGAGGCTTTCTGGGAAAGTGAGTGTTTTCCCAGTCCACACATCAGACCGGAGCAGCTTCCTGCTGGGGACCTTCCCATCCCTCACACAGGAAGCACTGACCCCCAAGGTGCTTCAGATGTGCAGGGATGCAGCTCGGGCCCCCGCCCATGTTATTACAACACTTGGAGCTTTACTCACCCCCCATCCTTCTCTCCCACGCAGCGACGCCGCTATGATGTCACCATCCTGCTCTGCTCCTGACAGACGACGAGCAGGGAGCGAGGGAACGAATGCAGGAAGATTCTCAGGAGTTAATGAGTTCATCTTGAGCCGAGGACCAGGACAAAAAACCACAGAGAGGGATGGCAGGACTGAGGAGAAACCCGAGGAATGAAGAAGACTCGGGTACAGGAACACTAAGCAGGAACAAAGCCACAGAAAGAAACTAAGAAAATGAGTCAAAGTCTGTGAGACAAACACATTTTAACAAAGAAGCAGAGAGAGGAAAAAGGACAAAGGCTAAAATACAAATATGACTAACTGAAGGGAAAACAGGAAGTTTCCTGAGTCAGACACAGAAGGGAAGAAGTCATTTTTAGAGCGTTTCTGAGCTCAGGTGGTCGGAGCTGTGACGTAGTCAGGTGTAGGCAGCTATTACCTGGAAGTAACCTGCACTGTGGCGATGACGATGACGGTGGTGATGACAGCAGGTGTACGTGGGCGGCGAGCCCCTTAACAAGAGCAGCGGGTGGAGGATTTACTTTGATCTGCACACGTTACACAAAGTCCTGGAAAAGGTGGAGGATTGCAGCAGAGGCTTTCGCTCCGTTAATCAGTCTTAGAAAAAAGCAATCAGGACAGATGTTTTCTCCTGCAGCTGGAAATTTGCGCGAGGGCGGATTGAGAGCAGGACACCACCTGTGTGTGGGATGACCACGGCAGATAATCTGCAGACTAGAGTCGGTAGGGGTCCTTAATCTGAGGCCGTGTGACCCTGATACCATCTGCAAAGAGCCCAGGCACAAGTCAGTGTTCAGGTCGGGAAATCCTGGATTATCTCCTGTGATGACAGGCGTGGCCGCCAGCTAATGGAAGGAAAACATGGCAGGAACAGGAAGTCGGTGCGCCGACAGCACACCTGAGCCAGGGTCCAGGCCACCTTTGACCTCTCTGGGAGCGTTGTTTAAACTGTTTGGTTCAGGTTAGAGCAGTGTTCAGAAATGACATGCCTCAAAGGGGCATGAGCCGAGAATGGGACAGCGCAGTCAAGCAACGGCGTCTGGATGTGAGGCTGCATCACATCCGATGATTTCAGAGCGACTGATATGCTCCAGTTTTCATGAATTGATGTGCAGCGCGAGCTGCCGTGGACTCTCCCACACAGGTCTGATATCTGATCCAGCGTCCTTAGCAGCTCTGCTCTGATTGGACTGTTTCAGCAAAACAAACAGAGCCTGAACATGTTGGAGGCGAGGTGTTCGAGTCTGAGCCCAGATAGCTCAGGTGTCCTTACCCACAGCTTCAGGGCGGTCACACACCTGCCGACCCTCAGCTATTTTCACTGCTCACTTCCTGTCTGGCTCATCTGCAGCGATGATGACCTTTAACCCTAAGCTCTGCAGTGTTAGACACAACAGGTCTCCACTTTCCCTTCAGTGGTCTTACTCCACACTCACCTGTCCTCCTTACCCACCTGTCCACCACACCCACCTGTCCTCCTTACCCATCTGTCCACCACACCCCCCTTTCCCCCACACTCACCCGTCCTACAGGTATGAAGATGCTATTTTCTGGAGATCTGATTGGTCAGTGGAGTAATCTGGAAATAACTGGCGTAGGGTAGATTGAAGCATCTGTTTCCATGGTGATTTTGTTAATCCTGAAGTTTCCTGCTGCAGTGCACAGCTCTGAGTTTAAGAGGGGGTTCAGGTGTTTGAAAGCTGACTCCATGTTCTGACCGGAGCGGTCTACAGGTGAGCTGTAACAGGTAACACACCTGAATCTGCAGCAGCTTGCCACAGGTCCAGTGTGACTGCTGCAGATCAGCTGAGGAATGCGAGGAAACGCTGGGCACGCTGCTCTCGGCTCTGATCAGACTGCACGTCAGCGCTCAGCTTCACAAACTGAGCGACCTCTGAGCAGAGCAGCGTCGACGTGCTGGTTCGATGATGCGGGAACACTGTGGGTCTGTGAGCGGCACCTCTCCGACGTTTCCTTGAAGCTTTATAATTGCTGGCTGCTGTGAGCAAAGCATTCAGACGAGCCCACACAGTTTGGCTGCTTCTCTGCTGCAGATGAAATTATGGGCTGTCAGTCGGCTGTAATTTTGTCCCTCTCTCTGCAGACAAGAATAATTTTGGAGCGCAGTGACCGTGAGCCACAGCGTGGTTGGTTTGATGGTTGAAATGTGAAGAGGTGCTTCCCTGAGGCATGCTGGGTACTCAGGGTCAGATTCCTCTGTCAGAGAAAATTGATCAGATCTTCAGCTGACGAAACCCCCGAACCCGAGCAGAGTCTGAAGTCTTCGTGAGACCAGCTGCTGAACGATGAAGATCGCTGTGAAGACATGCCAGAGTTTGAAATGCAGGTGAACACTGTGCCGCCCAGAGGCTCGTCTCGCTGACCTCCCGTTAACTGCTCGGCTCTCATTCGTTCGATGGTGAACACATGCTGAGGTCTGCAGTGATTCAGACTGAACACAGGCACAGCTTTGACCTGAATTCATCTGTGATCTAAAGCATTTTTTACCTCTTTATTTTCCTGTTTCAGAGGGCGCTTAAATACCAAAGCCACCGTGAACTGAATGGCTTAAAAGTCATTTGTGGGCGGGGTTAAACATTGACTTGAGATTGGGTGCTAGCTGTTAATTAGCTGCTGGCATGTGTGAGTCAAACGTGTGTCAGTACTTTCTCGTGGGGTCTGCTGTGAACGCTACACGACTGTGTCCCTGAGGCCGTCTGACAGAGAATGATATCGGCCGATTTTTCGATGGAATTTCGTATCAGCGAACACCACTGAACATCAGCGCGTGCTGCTGACCCTCGCTGTGCTCAAAGAGCAGCCACTAACTACACGGTGACATCACAAGCAGCATGCTGTGTGTAGCAGGGTGGCTGTGGCTCAGGTGGTAGAGCAGATCAGCTACTGACTGGAAGGTTGGTGGTTCGATCCTTGACTTCCCCTGCCTGCATGCCAAGTATGCGGCTTAAGTATCGAAGGGTGTGAATGTATACAGCGCTTTGAGTAGAATTCAGTCCAATAGTTTACTGACTCTTCTTCTGTGGTGCTCTGCAGGGTGGACCTCACAGCCAATCAGTATGCAGGTGATGCATCACATCGTCTGATGTCACAGCGACCAGTTAGAGGCACACACACTGATTCTGTCAGCAGTCCTCTGAGATGCTTGGCTCGGTGTCAGAGCATCTAGGTCCTCCTGCCTCACACTCACTGTTCGTATGAAAAAAGGGACACACCCTCTGCTTCATCCATGCTTGTCAGACCTGTGACTCCACCTGTGGGTGGAGTAAAAACGGTCAGGTGATGTGTTTCAGATAAACAAGTGCTCACAGCAAGGAGACAGAGCCATTGAGCCGTCTGCACCAGGGTCCAGTCAGAAAAAATGTCCAATTTAAAACGCTTCCCTCGAGTCCTCTGCAGCAGAGACACCAACTCAGACCAAAATAAACTGAAACAGTAGAAACTAAAGTGAAAGCAGCTGGAACAAAGAAAACAATAAGCCTTATTGCACGCTATAATAACCACACACTGACTCCTTCCTCTGTGTCCACGGTAACCGTCGTCTGAGTGATTAACGGCTTGGTTTCTCACAGAGACGACCTTCTGTTTCCTGTGATGTGATTATTGGTTATAGATCAGTGATCGGTGCTTTGTCCTCAGTTTATACAGGAACAAACACACTGTTGTGTCTCTCAGCGGGACACTTCCTGTCTGCTGTCCTCAGCGCCACCACCACCGTGTCCGTGTGAAAAGAGGAACCATAAGCTGAAACATAACGATGGGAAACAACGACGCTACAGTGAGATGCCATGGCAACATCTCTGACAGGAAGTTTATTTTAATAACTGCGAGCTGCCACTGCCAACTTCCTCTGGCCGGGATTCAAACCCGCGCAGCCAACAGGACGCTCGGCAGGACGCCGTGTCAGCCGCAGATAAACCGAGCTGTCAGTCAGCCCGAGGACAAACAGCAGCTGATCACTCCGCCGGCCTCCTCCCACCGCTCAGGCCTCTCTGGACACCAGCCGAAGGAGAAGAGGAAGGCACGGTGAAGGTTTTCCACACATGAAATCAGCACGGTCCTCAGAGCACGCCCTCACACCTGCCCTTCATTAATGTCCCTGTATTTCCTAAAGTCCTCGGTTATTTCCTCTGCCTTCGCGCCACCTCGTGTTAGCTCGTTAGTCGCTCTCTGAAAGGCAGTTCATGTCAAACCAGCAGCCGAAGAAACCATAAGACAAACCAAAGACAGCCTCCTCTGTGGCACTTCAAAGGTCTCTGAGTCTGAACATGTGCAAAGGTAACAGACCACACGCTGACTTAGCTTTACTAAGAATCAGAATCAGAATACTTTATTGATCCCTGGGGGAAATTATTTTTTGTTACAGTGCTCCATTATAAACCACCATTAACCAACATTAACAAGACAGACAATACGCTAAATAAGAATAGTACAACATATACATATACATATACATATACATATATGTTGTACGTCTGCAGCAGGACCAGACGGCATCCCAGGTCGTATCCTAAGAGACTGCGCATACCAGCTAGCTCCTGTGTTCACTGAGATATTCAACATCTCTTTATCTCAGTCGGTGATCCCCACATGCTTCAAAGAGTCCATCATTGTTCCTGTCCCGAAGAAACCCCACCCTGCTTCTCTCAATGACTATCGCCCTGTAGCCCTCACCTCAGTAGTGATGAAGTGCTTTGAACGCCTGGTCAGAGACTTCATCATTTCTTCACTACCAGACACACTGGACCCACTACAGTTCGCTTACCGTCCAAATCGTTCCACAGACGATGCCATCTCTCATCTCCTCCACACATCACTCACTCACTTGGACACTAGAAGGGGGAATTATGTTAAAATGCTCTTCATAGACTACAGCTCTGCATTTAACACCATAATTCCCTCCACACTCACCACCAAGCTGGAGCATCTGGGACTCAGCTCATCTATGTGTCAGTGGATCTCCAACTTCGTAACTGGCAGACCACAGGCAGTAAGGATGGGCGGACATGTCTCAGCCTCCACCACTCTCAGCACTGGAGCCCCCCAGGGGTGTGTTCTGAGCCCCCTGCTGTACTCTTTGTACACATATGACTGTGTGGCCACTACCAGCTCCACCACCATCATCAAGTTTGCTGACGACACCGTCGTGGTGGGCCTGATCTCTGATAACAACGAGACGGCCTACCTGAAGGAGATTAGGAATCTGGAGAACTGGTGCCAGAGGAACAACCTCCTTCTAAACGTCAGTAAGACAAAGGAGCTGATAGTGGACTTCAGCACTAAGCAGGAGAGGAACTACCAGACCCCCGTCATCAACGAGTGCCCAGTGGAGAGAGTGGACAGCTTCAAATACCTCGGAGTTCACATCACGCAGGACCTGTCATGGTCCTGTCACATCAACACCGTGGTGAAAAAGGCCCGACAGCGTCTCTACCACCTCAGACGCTTGAGAGACTTCCAACTGCCCTCCAAGGTGCTCAGGAACTTTTACTCGTGCACCATAGAGAGCATCCTGGCGGGAAACATCTTAACCTGGTTCGGGAACAGCACCATGCAGGACAGACGAGCTCTACAGAGGGTTGTGCGGTCAGCTGAGCGCACCATCCGCTCCGAGCTCCCTGACCTGCACTCAATCTACAGCAGGCGGTGCTGGACCAAGGCCAGGAAGATGGTGAAGGACCTCAGCCATCCCAACAACAGACTGTTCTCTCTGTTGAGGTCAGGAAAGCGATTCCGCTCCCTGAAGACCAACACAGAGAGACTGAGGAGGAGCTTCTTCCCGCAGGCGATACGGTCTCTCAATCACACCACCACACAGTACTGACCCACACATATGGTTCTTACACACACACTGGACTTTCTGGACTTTGGTTTTGCACAACACTGGTCACTATATTCTTCATTTCCAGTTAATACTTGTACAGCTGCTGTTATTGTGTATATATTTATTTATATTTAGATTTCTTCATACATTCTTATATAGTTCTATATTGTATATTTTGTTGTACAGTTATTTTATTTTCAACTTTAATTTATATATTTTATCTTATTCTCCCAGTTAAATTTACCCTTCATTCTAATTTGTGTTGTACAGTTATTTCATTTTTAACCTTAATTTATATTTTATTCCTTCCTAGTTAAATTTACCCTTTTTAATTTTTCATATTTATTTCCTATCTTATTCATAGCCTTTTCCTTTTTTGTTCTCTTTAGGTCACGAGCAGTTGTCCAAGCATTTCACTACATATCGTACTGTGTATGACTGTGTACGTGACAAATAAAATTTGAATTTGAATTTTGAATTTAACTAAGAATAGTACAACATATACATATATATACATACATAAGTCACTCATAAATAAATAGCTGGAAAAGAAACGTGTAGTTGTAGCAGTAACCAGTATGTTAAGTGGATGCGTTGTACAGGGAGATGGCCACAGGCAGGAATGATTTCCTGTGTCGTTCAGTGGTGCATCATGGGTAATCTCAGTCTCTCACTGAACGTGCTCCTGTGACTGACCAGCATGTCATGGAGTGGGTGGGAGGTGTTATCCAACATTGTCTTTATCTTGGACAGCATCCGCCTCTCCGACACCACCTTGAGGGAGTCCAGCTCCATCCCCACAACATTACTGGCCTTACGGATCAGTTTATTGAGTTAGTTGAGAGTTAGTTTAATCCGATTGGAGCAGCATTTTTAACTCATCATCATCTGGAAACACAATGACCTGTGTGTGCGTGTGTGTGTGCGTGCGTGTGTGTGTGCGTGTGTGTGTGCGTGCGTGTGTGTGTGTGCGTGCGTGTGTGTGTGCGTGTGTGTGTGTGTGCGTGCGTGTGTGTGTGCGTGTGTGTGCGTGTGTGTGCGTGTGTGTGAGTGTGTGTGTGCGTGCGTGTGTGTGTGTGTGTGTGTGTGCGTGCGTGTGTGTGTGCGTGTGTGTGCGTGTGTGTGAGTGTGTGTGTGTGCGTGCGTGTGTGTGTGCGTGTGTGTGAGTGTGTGTGTGTGCGTGCGTGTGTGTGTGTGCGTGTGTGTGTGTGCGTGTGTGTGCGTGTGTGTGTGTGCGTGCGTGCGTGCGTGCGTGCGTGTGTGTGTGTGTGTGTGTGTGTGTGTGTGTGTGAGTGTGTGTGTGCGTGCGTGTGTGTGTGCGTGTGTGTGAGTGTGTGTGTGTGTGTGTGTGTGTGTGTGTGTGTGTGAGTGTGTGTGTGTGCGTGCGTGTGTGTGTGCGTGTGTGTGTGTGTGCGTGCGTGTGTGTGCGTGTGTGTGAGTGTGTGTGTGTGTGTATGTGTGTGTGTGTGTGTGTGTGAGTGTGTGTTTGTGTGTGTCAGTGCAGCTCTGTCCTCGCTCTCAGACGTGTCCTTGCCTGGGTGCTGCCCTGTAACCAGTCCCCACAGAGACAGCAAGACGAGCGTCTTTAAGTTCAGACGTGTGTGCTCGGGCACCAACGTGGGCTCCGGGTTTCTTGGCTTGTCTGAGGCGTCACGAGCGCAAGCAGGAAAGTCTGACTCTGATGTGAGGATAACGAGGAGGAGGCACTACCGGCACGCTCGGCCCAGGGAGGCGCTTTATTTCTGAAGCCACTAATCGAGTTCACTTTACGAGCTTTCCATTTACTAAAAGCAGCTCGCTCAGGTGCTCTGCAGACCTCCAAACCCCTGAAGCCACAAACGGAAAAAACAGAGTTCAGCAAGAACAAAACATCTGAGCTTCACTTTCTCATGGTCACATGTCTCATGTTGGAAGTGTTGAACATGCTGTGCAGCTTCTGCTCAAGTCTTTGGTAGGACTTCACTCGCTGGGACCACATCCTCATTTTAGATTTGACAGCGTTTCTCGGAGGTAATGAAGCATGAATTCAGGCAGTGGTTTGGGGAAGGCCTCAGAGAGGACTGGCTCCCAAGCCAAATCCCCACACATTAATAACAAGTGAACGAGGGGGGGTCCCAATAAAGAACTGTAAGGGCACATATGGAGGTGTGGTCCCACCCATGAAACTCAGATAAATTAAAAATCGCATGAAAAAAGAGTTTTATTCCTGAAATAAATGAAAAGGCAACGATAGCTTAGATACTGTTACACGTACACAGTGATTTATTTATTATTGCATCAATTTGAAATCTTAAAATTCTTAAGAAATTCTTAACTGAATTAAGAATTTTTTCACCACGTCAGTTCAAATACTCGAATACTAATAACGCTAATAAAATACATGCTTGAGACAACCTTGAAACCAACCTTTATGAACCTGCCAATAAAAGCAGGAGTCGGCCGTCAGAGTGTCGACAGTCGCCACATGTTGTCGGTTTGTCTGTTAATCCTCTGTTTTCATCTGTACTCATAATCCTCAGGAAAACCAGATTACAGGCTGCAGCTCGCCCAGCAGGAGACAGGTGAGGGCACAACGACCACATAACACATGGTGTTTGATGAAGACTCAGTCACACACATGCTCAGTGTTAGCCTTAAATTCAGACAGCAGCAAACACTCAGGTTGTCCTGCTGTCATCATCAGGTGACTTCTTCAGTGTCAGCTGACTGCAGGTCTCCAACCTCATAAACAGGACATTTGCACAATGACTGACACTAGCACCACTGAATGAACACTGGGCTGGGAGGTCAGTTTTTAATCATTAATATGCAAATTGTCATGACCATTGATCAAAGACCATAGGTACCATTCACAGAGAGTAACAGGAAAACTTCTACTTTGCACTCGTGCTTACTGCTACAAACAGAATATGATTGGCTGCTGTCATAAATGCATGCTGCCAGCCAAAGGACTTTCATGTTGTAGGTGGCCATCAAAAGGCAACATAGCAACAACAGGATCAAGAGCCCTTTGTATCCTCTTCTTTGATCCATTTTCTTCCGGGTCTTCAGGGTTGGAGCCAATGCCATAGGAGGAGAAGCACCGGGACAGGTGATCAGTCTGTCACAGGGCACAGAGAGACAGACAACCATTTCCACCTATGGATATATCAGAATGTCGAGACATCTTAACCCACACAGACACAGAAAGACCAGATTGAACCGAGGATCTTCTTGCTCTGAGGGAACAGTGCTAACGACTGCACCACCATGCTGCGCCTGTGGACCCTTACAGACCAAGCAGATAGAAACTGAGAAAGCAAAATGAAGCTGAAGCAGCTTCGGTGTCTCAGCTCGATGACCGTTAAAAACAGACTCCTGGAAATCTCTTTCACAGAAGAACCAGGAGCTTTGATGAAGGCTTTAAAAGTCTTTAGTTTGTCCAAAACTGAAACCACGCTCAAAAGAACACAGAGCAGAACAGCTCTGTTCAATAACCAGGCCGACTGATCATGATCAATGTGATCAGGCGACCACTGATCTGTAAGGTGTTGCTCTGGGTCTTGGATGGACTGCGTTGGGTTTTCTGAGACTCTGCAGTACTCTGATGGTCTGGAAAGGATTCAGGTGGACTCTGCTGGTGTGTAACAGAGGTTGATGTTCTCGGGTGGACTCGGATGGTCTGAGGACATCGAGGTAATGAAGATGTGCAGCAGACTCTGACGTAAAGCAGGATGAAGATTGATAGAATCAGAAAGAGGTGGAAACAGAGAAAAGGAGGAAATGGAATAATGAAAGGTTGTGGACAGACAGCGAGACGCCGGCCACCTGCTCCCAGCATGCATCAGGCCAAGGTTCATAGAATAGAATAGAATAGAATAGAATAGAATAGAATAGAATAGAATAGAATAGAATAGCCCCTTATTGTCATTGTACGTGCACAACGTAATTGTGAGCGCACCACAAAAACTGTGCCAGAATAAAATAGAATTAGTAGATTTATAGAAAATAAGAGAGAGGCAGCGCGAGCAGGAACTGAGGGGAATTCAGACCACATGAAGCCTCTCGGTGATTTACATTTATTTGTGTTTACACTTCAACACTAAATCTTCATTAGAGATTAAATTTTATTTTGCTGCTTGTAACGTTGGGATGATTTGAATGAGTGCAGTCTTTATTGCTTCCACTGAGTCTCTAATTATTAAATTATATGCAGTACAAACGCTTTTTTGATGTGATTGTACAGTTTGGCTCCTCTGAAGAGATTTACAGCCCGACATGAAGTGCTCTCTGTGCTGCTGCCGTGTGTGCTATCACACTCGTCTCAGACTCCGGCTTTGTTTCTGTCTCGAGGTCACGCTGAGACAGAAAAACTGAACCTCCACCAGAATCCAGGACCAACTCGTAGTGCTAGCTCTGGGAGGTCTTCTGTTCATTTTCATGGTGGGAGTAAACCAGTTGTTTTATGATTCATGCAGCAGCTTCTCAATCTGATTACCTCAGAAAACACGGAGCACAGCAGCAGCTTGTGTTCATGATTAAATCAGCACTAACAAGAGCTTATTAAATTGATGCATTAGGCTCCACGGTGGCGTTCCTCTTCCTCTGTGCTGGCTAATGGGGGTTTCCACTCTGACTGTCCATCAGGGCCGCTTCCTGTTTCGGTCACACCTTAAGCACCTGGTCCCAGGCTCAGGAGTGAAGCGCTTTGAATGGAGTTTGTGTCTTTGTTCAGGTGTGACCCTGCAGAGGTCTGAGGATGACGAGTCAGCACGTGCTAAAGCAGCTTTGTGAGTCGCTGTGAAGCACCTGCAGATTTCCAGGACATGCACAGTTATTCATCAGGCTGGTCTCGTGGTGACTGATGTGTCCACAGTACTCAGTCTTTGCTCTCTTGGAGTTAGGCACGGCTAAAACTTTTTACCGAGTCACAGGGATCCAACTGTGTTGCTAACATTCACAGCCATAAGCACTCACGCACAGTAAACATAAGCACAGACAAACAGCATAAATGTAATATTAAACCATCCAGCATTATCAGTGGTTTGTAGCGCAGGATCACGTAACACTAGATCTGAAAGTAAAACAGCAGCATGCTGGGTTGCCTAGCATTCACAACAGTGTGACTGATGGATAAACTGATAAACACATGGAGTTATTAAAGATGAATACTGAGCCGGGTCAGAGGGCGCACAGAGCAGAGAGTGCGGAGTGTGGAGAACCAATCAGAGCAAATAAAGACAGAAAGGAGAGCAGGGCAGCCAATCAGATGCGCAGAGCTGAGGAGCAGCAGAGTGGACAGCATCTTTGCAATAATTATGTTGTTTCAGCTGTGAGTTCAGCGTTAAAACGCAGACAGTGAGCTATTCACCCAGTTTTTATATCTTCTTTATTTTACTTTCACTAAAACCAAAACTCATCTTTAGCCTCTCTGTAACGTTCTTTCTGCTGCTTACATTATTCAGATGTGTTACTGTATCATTTGTTTTAACTTTAAACTATTTTAACGATCTGTGATGTAAAGATCTCAATTATTTGTGAAACTAATAAAACTTTGTATTAAATCTTAAATATAATCATTTGAAAACTCATTTTGGTCATTTGTCTCTATTATATTGAAGGCTCATTACAGCTAGCCCGAGACGGTTTTGCTTCATCTGTCCACAGAGACTCAGAGTTATACAGGAAGTTGGCTTTGAGCAGTAGTGCTGTTCTGACCCACTCTGCTACGCTGCAGGCATCAGCTTCTGCTCAAATTGACCTGAATCTGCTGATGATTGAGCAGTTTACAGTCTGAGTCCTCAGTGTTGGAGCTCCAGGAACTCGCTCTTTCTTTTCTCCACTGTTGCTGAGGCCGTGCAGGTCTGCTGTAACATCGCCAACAGCACCAGATTCACCTTCCTGCCTCTTATCTTCCTCCTGACAATGAAAAGCTGCAGGCGGTCATAAAGGACCCGCAGGGCTGTGGAGGTCCAGAGGTGCACTCGGAGATGACCCAGAAGAGGAGACCAGCTCGGGTTTTGGATTTTTCTGCACTCATTCCAAGGTTTGGGATTTGTTTTGTGTTCTGGTTCCTGTTTTATTTTGGAATTCCTGTTTGTCTGCACCTCAGTTTCCTGCAGGTGTGGCCCTGCCACAGTCAGGTGTTCAGCTGCTGTTCCTTGTGTCTCCTCTCAGATCTCAATGCCTTCTCTGTGACCTCAGCCTGGATCACAGATTTGTCCTTCCTGACTCCTGAGTTTCCTTTCAGAGTCAGGGTCAACTGACCCAGAAGAAACCTCATGTTTGCCACTTACCTGTGAAGGTTTCCATCAGGCGGATGAGAGCAGATCACAAACACATGGTTCATAGTGCAGAAATCCCCTTTTTTATTTTTCACATAATTCAATCAAAGGGGCCTCGTTGGCTCGTGTTAATCGTGGTTAATTGAAGCGTCTTTCCATGTCAGCTTCCCGTTTGATCGGGAATGATGCAGAAATGCAAACCACATGATTGAGCTGTTTTCTGTTGCTGGAGGGAAACAGTTTGTTCTTTCTGTCCCAGTTTGGCTCCACGCTGGGGTTTTCCTACCTGGCATCCCCATAGATCCCACACAGAGTCACAGCAGGTGAAACCAGGCCGGCGGGAGGCCGGCTGCCCTCCGTGTCCATGCTCTGTTTGAAGGTTAGTGTGAGTCGCAGTGAAACTAATTGTTCTGGCACTTCCTCCACATTTTCTCGTGCTTTTTTCACAGCTTTTTAGGCGCTCTTGTTGTTGTTTGCTTTGGTCCCGTGAGGAGTTCATGTTCAAGATTTTAACCCTCAGAGGGAGATTAACTGTTTCTGGTTCAGGGTTCAGGCATTAAACAGTAGAGGTCCGATACTGCTGGAATCTCAGAGGTCAGATGAGCCCATCGGAGGTCATCCTCCTCATCACGAAGAGCCCGTCCTTTGTTCCACTCACTATTTATTGTTTCATTCATCGTGTATGACCAGAGGCGCTCCAGAATTAGCAGAGCTGTGTGTATCTGTCATGTTCAGTCACTAAAGACCAGATGCCTTCTGAATCAGAGATCCCTGAGGCCAGGCGCAGTCCCAGTCCTGGGCCGAACAAAAGAGCGTCTGTTGGGAGTGTCCCCACGTCCAGGAATGGCCGCGGGTTGCAGTAGTACTCTCCATTAGCATATCGACTCGGCTTTGGGGGGTTTCGCAAATCTGTAAACAAAGTTTGCAGTGGGAACAGAAATAAAGTGTCCACTCTACGGCGAAGACGGGGAGCCACTCACAGGAATGTCTGAGCTCACAAAGGCCTCTTCTTCTGCATCTGCAGGTCCCTCGTGTTTTTACACCGGCTATCAGGAGTCATGTGACTGCAGGTGTGTCTCATGGTCACACGAGGTGTGACGTGTTCACAGCAGTGCTGTTAACCACAGACCGGACCAGCTGGAGGTGGTTTCTCCTCCTGCCTGTGAACCCCGAGCTGATCTGAGAGCTGCAGGGTGACGTCTCCTGATAGACGCTGGAGCTCTTTCCTCCTTCAGGAGCACTCAGGGAGCCCTGCATGCTTTTTTTCTGGGTCCTCCTGATGTTTGGATTTGATTCAGTCCGTTATGCTCTCAGGTCCATGCAGCAGGACCGAAGGCCTCACAGACAAAGGTCCTAACAGGTTTAACCTGCCTCACGCCAGCCTGCTCTCTGTGGGGGGTCAACGTGATGGCTGTTCTTTCAGCTAACATGCCTGTGATGTGCGTCCTGTGTGTGCCTGATGTGGGATTCAGGTTCACAGGAGTGTGATGTGGAAATCTGATTCTTGGGCCTGATTTTGTCTCTGACGGATGTCGACGAGTGAAAACGCAGTCACAGCGTCTCAACTGCTGCTCAGCTCGAAGGAGCAACGGCTCTTCGTGTCGTAATGTGTAACGCCGTCACATGAGCGGTCCTGTGACTGCTCCATCACGGCTGCACTGTTCCTCACCGCCGCGATGACAGTCATGCTAATTAGTGGTTTTGGTGCAGAGCACGAAGCCCCAGGAGGAAAGGTTACACACAGAGGAGTGTTGTTCCTGCTCTGCAATGGACACGGACACACACAGTTAGTTACTCGCACTAAAGGAGTCTAAAGAGCTGCAGCCTGAAAAGATTTAACCCTGATGTGTGTTTGTGTGTCTGTTTGTTTGTGAGTTTGTTTGAGTGTTTACTAGTCTGTTTGTGGTTCAGACTAAGCGTCAGTTTGTGTGTCTGTGATCATGTAATCGTGTCCATTGTGAAGTCTTCTGTCTGTTATTTCCTGCTTTATTGTGTGGGTCAGTCTTCTTTCCTGTCTGTTTTTATTTGTTGCCAGGATCACTCAAGGTGTTACCATGACAACCATAAAACGAGAGTGTATGATTTTTCATCTCAGACATGCATAACGTTTGAGTCGAGCTGTGAAACACGTTCTCTGATGTTCTCTTGTCCTCCAACACATCTGCAAACATCTGCAGCTGAGAGGGTCAGTGAGCACATGGGTCACTGCACGACCCCACAAACCGCTCATCAGACAGGCTAACCGAGGAGAGGAGGAGCTCCTCCTGCTTCCATCACTGACCAGACTGATACCCACTGTGTGTGATGGGTTTCTGGACCTGCTGCAGGCTCTGGGTCAACCTCAGATCGGACTGGAGCAGAGACCATGTGAGCAGCTGTTTGCGTGCTGCGGCTGCTTCCTTTCTGTTTGATTTGTGTTGGTTAAAATAAAGAAAACCCAGATTATTGATTATCAGTGATCAGCTGCTCATCTGATCACTGATAGTCTGCTGAGTCTGATATTCAATGAATTACTTTGTGGGTTTCATTTGCAGACTTCATGTGAAAACAAACTGCAGGTTTTCACAGTCGACTGATCGATCGCTGAATAATCATTAATCAAACTGATGATCAGCTGCATCTTTAAAGATAAAAACTCCTTTACTGTCACTGAACTTCTGGTCCCACCCCATTGTAGGTGACCTGGACCCCCCCCTCCGTCTGGTCCTGTGGTGCACTCTACCCCCACCCGCCGGTCAGGTTCTCTGCCCCCGGTTTGGTTAATGATGGTCGATGATGGGGCCTGGGGCAGATCTCTGACTGCAGCACAATAAAGAGTCAGTGGTGGTTGTAGGGGTGGGGGCTGTGAGTGGGGGGGGGGGGGGGGGGGGGGGCTGGATGGCTGTAGATGCATGAAGTCCACATTGTGCAGCTCCCACAATGGCCACACTGTTGACAACATGTGTCTAATTCAATTAGCCGGGAGACGGTGCATAAATTCCGCAGAATTCCTCTGATGAACCACTGTTAGCCTCCGGGGAGGGGGAGGGCGGTCTGAGCGTGCTCAGTAACAGCCAGTCAATCCGAGGAACTGAGCCCCGTCCAGCCGGGAGGAGTTCAGAGGTCAGAGAGGGGGATCTCCTCACACGGTCCAAACATCACTGAGCTCTGAGCGGCTGATCGTCTCTGAGCAGAAGGAAGATTATAATGAGATATCAGTGCAGACGTGATTTAGGCCAGCGCTCTCACGCGTCACAGACACGTCACGCTCTAACCTTTTTCTGCTGGGAACAGCTTCAAACATGTTTCATGAGAAAGATTCCACTTATCTTTATCCTGACTGACATCAACATCAGCACTTTAAAGCTGTCCAGATGTTGAATGAACGATTCTAACCATACGTTCAGACTCGCAGGTGGGTGCTGAGATAACGGACTCCCTTTAAAGGACAGTGACGAACAGAGTCTGAGGGTGAAGGTTTGTAAGATGTTCTTCTCCAAACATAATATAAGAGAACAGTTTTATCCAACTCATACCAACATGGTGTTGTACACGTGAATTTTCTACAATAAACAATGTGTTTAAAATAAACTGGATCAAACGTTTCTCAGGAACACAACAAGGAACCAATTTGGAACTTTATTCCCAGTTATATACTTTTTTAAAGTTGGTGGTCTTAAGTTAGTTTTACTTTGTAATTACAATGTTGATCAAATTCCCGTAAAACTGTTCAACTTTCCTAGACAGAAGCTTTTTGGATCAACACAGACATTTTATACAAACACAAATCTTTATTTGTAGGTGACTGGTTTGTTCGTGGGATTCATCTTCTCGTGCAACTTCTTAATCCAAATGGCTGTTTACTTTCTTACTCTGAATGTTTGAGTATATATGGGCTTCCTGTCCCAGTGAAGGAGTATGCATAGTATTTGATACTGTCCTTCCTGGTGTTTCAAACTGCACAGAAACTGTTGTTAATGATCTGACCACCACTGGATCCTGCTGCTTCCTGTGTTGGACAGATCTGTTTCCCCTCTGTAAAGAAGAAAAACACCCGTGACATACGTACGACAGAACTGCTCACTGGAATACTTTATACGGGACCCGGAGTGGAAGAAAATTTGGAACTTACCATCGAAATTCCTGTTAATCATCAAAATACAGGAAATATTTTTGATAAACATTCATCATCACCAGAACGCTTCTTCTATGACTGATGTTAACTGTTCATTTTGTAACTGTCAGAAAGAGTTTCACTTATCTTAGTCCTGCTTACGTACTTTATGTACTCTGACTTCTCTCTGTGTTATGGAAAAATATTGTTTGGCTGTTTTGATTACCCTGCAAATAGGGTAAACAAATTTTATTTGATTCATTTACTAATTTCACTTGCTAATTTTCATAGACATAAATCCAAATGTTCTAACGCCAAACTGTCTTTTTGATGCTTTATAAATGAAACCAGACAATATTTTTTAACCATACAACATTCAAATAATGTAAAAGCAGGTAAAACTATAAGCTTATGCTTCTTTGACCCCCAGTGTCATGGAGTCGGGTGACTCTGTGTTTTGGTTTTGTTATTCTATGTTCTGGGATTTTGTGGGCTTTTCATGGTTTATTCTTTTATATTTCGTGTTCCTTAGTTATTCTTTAGCACCTCATGTAGTTGTTCTTACATGAAACCCTCTGAAATTGTCTTTTGTTCATTTAATTCTGTAATTTAGGGGCCAGAGCAGACGAGAGAAATGTAAAACTGCTGGCTAAGGGTAAACATAAATACAGTAAAATCGTAATTCACGTCGGCAGTAATGACACCCGGTTACGCCAATCGGAGGTCACTAAAATCAATATTGAATTGGTGTGCAACTTTGCTAAAACAATGTGGGACTCTGTAGTTTCCTCTGGTCCCCTCCCCAATCAGACCAGGAGTGACATGTTTAGCCGCATGTTCTCCTTAAATTGCTGGCTGTCTGAGTGGTGTCCCAGAAACGATGTGGGCTTCATAGATAATTGGCAAACCTTCTAGAGGAAACCTGGTCTTGTTAGGAGAGACGGCATCCATCCCACTTTGGATGGAGCAGCTCTCATTTCTAGAAATATGGACAAATTTATTAAACCCCCCAAAATATGACTATCCAGAGTTGGGACCAGGAAGCAGAGTTGCAGTCTTACACACCTCTCTGCAGCTTCTCTCCTCCTGCTACCCCCCAAAACCCATCTCCATAGAGACTGTGTCAGCTCCCAAACAGACAAAAAACTAAATAAACACACACACAGAGAGAGAGTCTGGTTGGACTGTAATCTGTAGCACACTCTGTTAGCGTTAGCGTAGCTACCTGCAGGCTCCTGGCACTCTGCCAGCTGCACTTCACTCCTCGCCCCATAAACCCGTCAGGGCGCTTGTACCTACCTCGACCTCTGACACCATTAAAGTCACGTTATTTCCCTGTTTAACACAGACACACACACACGCACATGCACACACACGCTCTGCTGTCGTCAGCCATGATGGTTTGCTGTGGTTCTGAATCCTGTCAGAAGCTCATCGTTCAGCTTCAATCACTTTTATTTCAAAAATGAGAGGATGAGACCATCAGAAAAACGTAACCAGAACGATCCAATCCTGCCAAAAGTACTGAAAACATCGAAACAACCAAAGGAAACTGAAGCAAACACTAAAGCCCTCAAAGCTAAAGAGAACCGGCTGTTATTCACTCATTTGTGTCACTAACTTTCTGTCAGCAGAACATTATATGGTGGAGAAAGATGACCTCTGCGCTCCTCTTCTGTAGCACCAGCTCGTAGCTGACTACGACACTTTAACGCCTGGGTATAAACGCTATTGATCAACCTGAAAGAACAAGTCTGCTTGGAAAATGTTAGGAATTGAACTATTTGTGTTATAATTTAGGGACTAAAAGTAAAAATAAATGCTTAATTAAGGTACAGATTCCTGAAAATCCTGCTTCAGGACAGTAACGAAGCAGTTACACTTAGTTATTGTACTGAAGGTAAGTCCAGGCAGGTTTCGGTTTTTGGCTGATGAACCAATCACATTTGAGCCTGGATCTGCTGGAGGTTTCTCCCTGTTCAAAGGGAATTTTTCCTCCCCACTGTCACCAAGCACTCACTGATAAGGGGCCATATGATTGTTGTGTTTTTTTCTGTATTATTGTTTGGTCTTTACAATAAAAGCACCTGGAGGTGACTGTTGTTGTGATTTGGTGCTATATTAATGACACTGAAATGAATGTAACTGTAAGTGTATTTGTAAAGCAGGGCTGGAGGCTGTGGGGGGGTGTGAGGTGCAGCCAGAGGTGGGGCTGAAGTCCAGCTGGGTGAGCCGTCTGTCCTGAGCAGCAGGTTTCTGTCTGGCGTCCAGAAGATTTTCAGTCTCTGTGTTTGTGCAGGAATCAGAGTCGGGTCCGGATGCCCGGGCGGCTTCGCGTTCGACCCCCTGACATGTTGTTTTAGCAGCGTTATTGAGCACGTGTCCGGGTCCCCAAGGACTGAACATGAACCATGAGAAATGAAGCGTCCACACATGCAGTGTGAAATCTGATCTGAAGCAGGGAGACTGAAAGCATGGAGTTACACAAAGTTCCAAAAGCCTTCCTCTTGTTTGTTGAAGCGCCCGTGGTGGTTCTTTCTCCACATGAAACACGTCCGCCCACACGCCGCTGTGGAAACAGTCTGCTGCAGACAATGAGGACATCCTACGTGCTGCATAAGCCTGTCAGCCTTTGGATGGAGGAGGAAAAGGAAAAGGGCTGCGTGTGACGAGGCTCCACACAAACCCAACTTACTGTAAGAGTTAATGCAGCAGAAGAAGAAGGTCCGCCCTCACATTTACATGGCGTCACAGGATCTGTGTTTAAATCTGTGCGTGGGCACAAACAAAGGCTCACAAAGGTGGATTACCCCCAAGCAGAGCTGAGACAGAAAACCTCCCTGAATGACCCACAACACACCAGCACCACCAACCTGCACATCTGATCATCTGAGCTGCAGCTCGCGCTACAACTGACCACACCTGGTGTTCCAGATGTTTCTGGGGTGATGGTGTGGCTGATTCAGGTCAGAGTCTGGTCGTCCTCCACCTTTCACAGCCCTTTGCTGCTCCTGGAAACGTCACAGAGCCAGTCACGCGTCACATGGTAAATATCAGAGTCTCAGATGTGACCCGTGGAGTCCTCAGGGACAGACTGGATCAGAGGGGAGCAGCTGATATTTTTACTGCAGTGCTGAGTTTCTGTTGTTTTTGGAGTCAGGAGTGTTTTCCTGGATTTAGACTCACTGTGAGGGCGTCTGCACTCCTGATGATGTCACAGCGAGCTCCTCTCTGGTGTGAGAAGATCAGCTCGACAACCTGGTGTCAACAAAGCCCAAACGAAAGGGGGGGGGGGGGGGGGTGCACACTCATACACTGTATGTATTCCTGTGTGGGATCTGCTGTTTGCTGTGTTGAGTTGGAGGTCAGGTGGAGGCAGTGCCTAATTTGATCCTGTTAGAATCACAGAAGATTGTGGGTGGGGCTTCCTGTGATTGACAGGTCATCGCTGGATGATTTGGCTCAGAGCACCAACATGGTGGACGCCGAGTGACATCACAACCTTTGAGAGAGCACAAACACAACAGCTTCAATGTTCTTCACAAATTAATTTCAAAGAAACAAACTGCAGGCTCCTCGGCTGAGATGGCTCTTTGCCTCCTCCTCACAGTCATCTCTCTCAGGTGAAATCTCCTGTGTTTACTTCGTTTTTTCCATTTGGGTCCAAACTGAGCTCGAGGTAAACCAACCCCACAGGAGGCCAGCGGCGAGCTCTCCTCTTTGCTGCAGGTCGGTTCTGGTTCAGGTTCAGGTGTTTACTTGTGATGAAGCCTGGCTGTCATGGCAGCATCTCTGAGCATCTGCAGCAGCGACTCTGAAGCAGTTTAAACAGCGCTGTGGAGGCAGCAGGTGGCGGCGCGTGCGGCGTGCGACCTCGCAAGCCTGATCCGGGATCTGCTCTTCAGCTGCGTCACATATGGCGATACCCCGGCGGCGCACGCACCCCTGAAGGGTCGCATTAAGTTTGACTCCACCATCTGCCCACCGCCTGCTGTGTCAACACGCCGCTCGCTGCCTGTGTGACTTCACCTGTTTGAAGCAGCTTCACCTCCAGCAGCTCAAATGACAGGAAGCTGTTTCACCTCCGCATCTTTCACCACGACAGGCCGGCGGCAGCTTCTCACAGGTGAGGTTTCTCTAAGAGGAACTTCATCTTGTTTCAAAAAGCCACGAGGTGTCCCAACACACTCTGACACAGTGTGTGTGCTGGTTTCTGCACACATGTTCACCTCACACACGCATGCGTGACCTAAAGTAGACTAAAATAGAATAGAAAGTCTGTGTGAAGATGAGTGGAGCAGAGGGATGAAATGAGAGTCCAGATGTTGGTCTCACAGATGTGCTTTAGGTGCACAGTGACATGAAGATGGAACATGGTGATTGGCTGATTGCTGTCACACGGTGCTGAGGTTGGTGTGAGTCCAGCTGATAAAGACTAATAAAGACTTTACAAAGGCGATAAATAGCTCCATGACTCAGCTGATCAGTAACATCCAATCACATTTAAACTGAGGCCCGCTTGTCTCCGTGGAAACCTCCCGCAGCAGGCCGATGGAGCTCCTCAGCTGTGGAGGATTGATCCTCCCACTCTGACCCTCTGGCTCTGCAAGGAACACCTTAGCCTGTGACAGCTGCTAATCTGTGGCTGCTCCACCCACACAGACCTCCACCCAGCTGGATTCACCTGCTCATGCTTCCCTACACTTTATCTGCAGGAAACAGACTCCTCCACCTCCACTCACAGCCTGCTGCAGGACTTCTCACGGGCTCCAGACCTGCAGGTGAGATCATTATTTCATTATTTCAGAGATAACACAGAGTTCATCTCACTCCACCTGCAGCACAGCAGCTGCTCCGTCACCTCCACCTTCACTCTTCTGCTCTGAATTAAACTCGTTCTGGATGTGACCCGGGTTACCTGTTCGTCCCAATATCAGGTAAATGTGGTACAATTCAAAAAGTCCTCCAAAAGACACAAACACAAAGCAGTGAACAACCCGCTGGACTCGTCTGCATGCAGGAGGTGTTGATGCAGCAGACACAGCCTGAGACACACTCACGAGTTTACCCAGTGTAAACGGTCCTAACCAAGTTACAGCGACAGCACTCCACAGCCTGCTAACATGGACACTAGGGCTGCCACGATTAGTCGACTAGTCACGATTACGACAACTATCAAAATCGTCGACGACTGATTTAATAGTCGACGCGTCGTTTGAAGCTTTGTAAGATCCCAAAAGACGCAGGAATAAGTAGTAAGATTTAAGAGTGTAATAACGGACTGAAACAGAAGATGGCAGCACTGCATGTACAAGGATGCCAGCTGCCGTTAAACCCCGAAGAAGAAGAAGCAGTTTCCCAGAATTCATAGCGCGGGCCAGCTCAGTTTCCAACAATGGCGGCAGCTAGTTAGTTTTAATATTACTCTTATTATTCTTTCTGGGTCACAAAATAAACGTTTAACATATTTTCAGGCGAGAATGTAGCTGTGTAAACCTCAAATATCTGCTCAGTTTATCAGGACACCGCATATTTTCAAAAGCGCTCCGACGTTTTCGGAGACGTCTGTTACCCACTAGCTCGATAGCGAGCCGGGGGCTAGGTCACTAGCGCCGTGAGAACACCGGACTCCCCGCAAATCGTTTTCAAACCCACCGCCGTCTTTCGCTACTCAGGTTAAACATGATATATGAGTCACTTAGATAACTTCAAAATGTTATTGTTTGGCTTTTTTTTTGTATTTTATTTGTTCCTGAGTAAATCGGTTTGGCTGAGATTAAAGTTATAGTTTTTACACAGCTGAATAAACCTCAAGCAGACAGCTGATTATCAGAAGTGTGAGATGCTTGAGAATTTACTCCGGTGTCCTGTTATATCTTAGATAGCAAGGAGTTTATTAAACTTCACCGAAACAATCTGCAAATGTCATTAAAATTTAATAAACTATCATCTTGTCTTTATTTTTAGTTAGCACCTGAAACACTTAAAGCTGTAAGCTAATGATAGTTATATAAGAGCAGATGCTGCTGGTGCAATAAGCTGTACGTTTTACGTTTAATGGATGATGATCTGATTAGTCGACTATCAAAATAATCGTTTGTGGCAGCCCTAATGGACACTTTAAATAAAAGGCTAGATTTAAAACTGCAGCAGGTTTGATAAAAGTGTCTTTTGTTCTTTTCATATAATCATTTAGTCCACATTGGTATTATTATTACCAGCTACATCCACCCTGGGGGAAAACTAGTGAGGGGGACCATCAGGACCAGGCTGAGGTTTGGAGAAACTTCCTAACTTCCTAACCCTGGCACGGATGTGGTCGGAGGATGAGGAGCCAGCCGTCACAGCTATCAATGTTGTGTCAACAGTCGATGCTAGGAGGAAGCGGCGCCCTCGTCGCCGCCGCACGTCAGCGCAGCCAGAGTCCGGGGTGTCGTCAGAGCAGTCGCCTGGGCTGGAACCGCTGGCCGAAGTCGCCTCCGAGTCCGTGTCAGCAGTGATTTTCGGCTCTGAGGAGATGTCCCCACAAATCACTGCCCAGGACATTGCTGAACGGGAGCAGGTGGTTCTCGCGGAGCTGGAGGAGAAGCTCCGGTGGAAGCCGTGGCTGACCCCCGACTATGAGCAAGTCTTTCGGGGAACGCGCCTGGCTCTTGGGGGCCCGCGGAGCTGCCAGGGCCTGCCCCCTTTCACTTCCCCTGCAACCGGAGCTTCCGTCACCGCGTCGCCTTCAGGGAAGAGGCGACGGCGACGTCACCGTGGCGCCGCTCGGCAGCTGGAGGTTGGGGAGGGTCTCGTTTCATCTCGTGCCCCTTCCGAAATGGAGGTGAGTGACTGTGCTTTTGCTCCACGTGTCTTTTCCATGGGCAAGATTATGCCCACTACTGAACTGCTGCCTTGCGGGCTCAGCCATAAGAGAGGCGATCGTATCAAAGAGCCAGAGTCCGTGCAAACATCTGTTTTACCGGCCAAGACTAAAGAGACTGTAAATGGACCAGCTGATAGTAATACTACGAGCAGCAAGACTGAAATTAAACAGCTAGAGAGCCCCCCCAAGGGTTGTAGAGTGTCTCAACATGAATGTTTAGCGTTTCTATGTGTGACCTGTGTTAACCACCACTCAATCACTGATGATGAGTCTGGGGGCATTCTTGTTGCTGGAAATGTGAGCAACACTGAGCGTGAACCATTAAGTGGGGTTTCCAGGAATTTTGATGTAGAAGCTCTTCATGTGGCCGTACAAGCGCCAACAGAAACCCTGCCAGTGTCATGTAGCGAGGATGGCAGGGCTGTGTCTACCTGTTCTGAGGGAGCAGATAAGGAAATTCGATACCATGTTAATGATTTAGAGAAACCAGAGACTGTTTCCTGTGTGGCTTATATAACTGAGCCTTTTGACTCCCAGTTGAATGCGTCTGAGAATTGTGACCATGAACCCACTCTAGTTGGTGAGGACGCCACTGTGAATTCTAGGCATGGGAACTTAGACCCAGTAATTAACCCTCCTCCATTCCGTGAGGGCAGGGCACCTGTTTCCACCTCTGCCAGGAATAATTCAGTCCAGGACCTGAGACCAGGTGGCGAACTGATAAACAGTGAGTACATGGGCACGTTAGCCAAGAAGGTGTATTGTGTGTCTGAACATGCTCGGCCTGAGACAGTCATGACTCATGCTAGAGGGTCTATGGATAACCTGGACTGTGTTCTGGATGCTGTGAGAGATGAGCAAACTGTGTTAGCTGACCTGACTTTTTCCCTGAGCGACACTCTGTCGAAGTCATGTTATGAGTCAGAAGAAACTGTGTTTAGCTCCACAGCGAGGGCAGCCAAGGGCAGCAGAAGCCACGTTAATGGCTTAAAAGGACAAGGTTCTGTTTCAGGTGTTGCTCCCTCAGCCACACCCCATGAAGCTAATGTTCCCAAGGCTGAGATTGAAGTGCAGTCTACTTTGGTTTTCTGTGACATGACGAATAACATTGTATGTGTTACTGATCTTGACACTGGAAACGTACCCCTAGGCAATATTTCCACTAGCATCCATGTGAATGTCGTCCATGTGACCGAGTTTTCTCACATCAAGCCTGAGACAATGAACTCTGAGTTTAAAGATTCTAAGACTGTTGACTCAGGAGACATCGTGTTCTCAGAGTCTAACGCCGGTACTGTGAACATTAAAAGCGTTCACTTTCTTGACCCCTGTTTGAAGATTGCGGGTGCTAAGGACAGTTCTTCACCTGCCCTCTCAGAGCGTGGAGTTATGTCCCAGCGGTCTGTTTCGCCACAGGCTTCAGCCCGGCTACCTGCTCAGCTTCCAGGCCGGCACCCCGCAGCGACTCCGCTGCTTCCTGCCACGTCAGCTGGGGGTTCAGGAGAACCGCACCAGCCCCATGCCACGTCGGCTGGAGGGCCCGAGGAGCCCATCCGGCCTCACGCCACGTCGGCTGGAGGGCCTGAGGAGCCCATCCAGCAACCTTCCTTGTCAGCTGGGGGTTCAGGAGAACCGCACCAGCCTCATGCCACGTCAGCTGGAGGGCCCGAGGAGCCCATCCGGCCTCACGCCACGTCGGCTGGAGGGCCCGAGGAGCCCATCCGGCCTCAAGCCACGTCAGCTGGAGGGCCCGAGGAGCCCGTCCAGCACCATGCCACGTCAGCTGGAGGGCCCGAGGAGCCCATCCGGCCTCACGCCACGTCGGCTGGAGGGCCCGAGGAGCCCATCCGGCCTCACGCCACGTCGGCTGGAGGGCCCGAGGAGCCCATCCGGCTTCAAGCCACGTCAGCTGGAGGGCCCGAGGAGCCCGTCCAGCAACCTTCCTTGTCAGCTGGGGGTTCAGGAGAAGCGCACCAGCCTCATGCCACGTCAGCTGGAGGGCCCGAGGAGCCCGTCCAGCACCATGCCACGTCTGCTGGGGGGCCCGAGCCGCCCATCCAGCCATCTTCTGCTTCTGCTTCGCCTGATCCGGCTTTGGCTTCTGCTTTTGCTTCGCCTGATCCGGCTTTGGCTTCTGCTTCTGCTTCGCCTGATCCGGCTTCTGCTCCTGCTTCGCCTGGTCCAGCTTCAGCTCCTGCTTCGCCGTCGCCTGGTCCAACCTCTGCGTCAGCTCCTGCTTCGCCGTCGTCTGGTCCTGCCTCGACTGGTCCTGTGCCCACCGGGCCTCGGCCAGTGCGCCTGACACTGGAGAGCCACCGCTGCCTTCCGCGCGGTCGGCCCCCTGAGCTGCTCCGCCGTCCCCTTCGCCGCCGCCGTTGCCACCCACACGGCTGGCCTCCTGACCGGCTCTGTCACCTGTGGCGCCTGCCTGGTCGGCCCCCCGACCGTATGACCCTTGAACTCTTGTGCCCGCGGGCTCCGGGTCGGCCTCCCGAACCGCACCGCCACTGCCTCTCACATGGACGGCCTCCTGATGGGAGATGGCGTGGCCTGTTGGGTTGCCAACCCCCGGGTCGGCCGCCTGAACTCGTAAACTGTGGGCTGGTGTGTTGCCGCCCTCCGGGCCGACCCCCTGAACTATGTCTGGCCTATTGTCACGTGCTCCAGTGTTTTCTGTTGGTTTTTTTTTTCTCTTGTTCTGGTCCCTCCGTCCTGGTCCCCCGCCGCCCGCCTGGGCTCGGTGGTCTGTTTCTTTTGGTTTGGGCTGTCTGGAGCCAGCCCTTGGTGGGGGGGTGGTGTCATGGTCCTGGGTCGTGTGACCCAGTGTGTTATGCTTAACCTATTTTGATGTTTATTGTTTGCTTAGGTTCTTTAAGGTAGTCCAGCCCTTTTTGTAATTATGTTACCCTTGCATTACGTCTCCCTTGCCCTTCGTGTGTTTATGTCTGTGTGTCTTGTACTGTCAAGTTCATGCTGTCAGTTATGTCACCTCCCCCTGTACTACGTCTCCCCGGTTCATGTCTCATGTTTCTTGTTTTACTTTGAAGGCCTGCATTCACTGTCTGTGTATTCAGCTCACTCCTCCTGTCCTGTCGTTAAGTTCATGTGTGTCAGCTGCGTTCCCATGTGTGGCCACTTCCCCTGATCATCCCTCATGTGTATTTAGTCTCTGTGTTTCTTACAGTCTGTGTCATCTCCCCTACCCCTTGTCATAGTTCCCCAGCCTTAACTAGTCCTAGTTTGTACTTTGTTTAGTCATAGTTTTCCCAGTCTATGTTCAGGTTTTCCCTCAGTTGCTTTGCTGCCTTGTTCCTTAAGTTTTCGGCCCTAAATAAAGGCTCGCCTTCTGTTAAGTCCGGTTTTGTGTCCTCACCTCTGTTTGCTCTTGGGTCCTCCACTCACTCCACACGGTCTGCCCCGGCGGTCCGTGACACATACACGGATCAAGCAGGACTCGTGATCTTCGCCAGCAGCTCCCTCAAAGGGAAATCTTCAGAACTCCACAGTGAGCCTGAAGTACTCAGATAATCCTCAGAGGCGCTGGACTTTTACATAATGATACTGGCCTGGCCGCTGCCCGACTCACAATGCACCCGACCCCTGCGGTGCCTCCTGCGAGTGGTTGGCCTGCAGGAAGATGGGCCCATGTCCCTTTTTTGGCTGTGCTGGGCCGGGCCCCATGGACTAAGGCCTGGCCACCAGACGCTCACCCTCGGGCGTGGCTCCAGGGCGGGGCACCAATAATCCTGTCCCGGGCAGAGTGAACTGTTCTCTCGATGGTCTTCTAACAGAGGTCTTCTGAATCGCTCTTTGTCTGGTCCCTCACCCAGGAGGAGAGAGGGAGGTCTGGGCTTCTCTGCTTGGGCTGCTGCCCCTGCGACCCGGCCTCGGATAAGCAGAAGAAGATGGACGGATATTATATTTAGTCCTGCAGAACGATATATATTAAAAAATATATCATCCTCTCTGGTTATTCTGATATGATGGACTCTGAATTACTTTATGGTAAATAACACACCATTGGCAAAAAACAGTGAAAGGATCCCAGACGACAAGTTTTTAGTTCAACATACAAGTGACGACCTTTGACCTTCATCGGGTTTTATTTAATTGTGTCAGAGAAAACATCATGTTCTCTTCATGCAGCTGAGTACAGTCAGTGTTTAACTTTATCAATAAACAGCTGCAACTTTCACTGACAGCACATGTGGTGCTTTAACCTTGTTGTCATTAGTTTTGCAGTTAACATGTGAACATGATGGATGATCTGTCTGCTGTCACTGGGTGGTGTTGAGGTCTGAATCTGAGGACGGCTCCTGCAATCACAAAAAGAACAGAACCGCCACAAACTGAAATATAAGGTTTATCCCTCAGATCTGAAATACAGCTGAGCCTCTCTGTCCTCACACACTCAGGATCTGAAGCTCTTCTCTTACATTTATTCAGTTCTACAGTTCTGCTGACAGAGAGCTGTTTATTAAAATAAGCCTTATATACTAACAGATTTTCCAATATAATGTTCACCTTTGAGTTGTCGGTGCTGTATAAATGGAGATCTGCAAAGATGAGATGATGGAGCAGGTTTGAGTCCTGGTTCAGTCTGCTGCTGCATCCTGGTCACAACACACGGAGGTGTTATCAGCAGTGTGTGACCTGCTGCCTGGGTATATGTAGTATATGAGTAAAAGTTCAGTACATAAATATTGGGCTTTGCTATTTTAATCCATAGTTCGTGACTAATAAGGGGTTACTTTTTAAAAGAAATTGGTCTTTCTGTCCTTACAGATGTGACAGGAGACAGAAAACATGCTGCTGTTTGCACATATTTAATAATCAGCTCTGCACAGGAGCTGAAGCAGAGTCCTGTTGCTCTTACAGTCTAAAAGTACAGTAACGGTAGTTAGTTAGTAACTGAGTGGCCCGGGGCGTTTCTCTTCATTTCCTTAGTCAGGGTGAATTCATTCACCTGCTCGGATTAGCTAAACGCACTTTACAAAACGAGTTTCCGAATAGCCGAGTGCTCATCTTGGTTAGCTAGCTAAGGACGTCGGGTAGTCCAGTTTACTGAAGAACACCTCAGGCTGTCTGTTTGAAACAGTCGGTCGTTGTTTTGTAACATAAATGCTGTTAGATCATCCATGTTCTCCACAGTCACTGGTTTTAACCTGTCTGATGACCTCACAGCTCCTAATGACCTCACACCGTTGTGAAGGCAAACACATGATGATTAAACAGTGCAGGTGTTTCGTGTTCGTGCTCACATCAGGTTTCCATGGGCAGCTGAAGCTTACACTGACTCAGATGTACACTGAGTCAGTGTAAGTTCAGGACTGTGATGGTGTGCCTGCAGATGAGAGGGGGATTCAAAGATCTGTCTGTATCACATGATTAAGGTAGAAATATTTACCCCACGTGGGGGTCAAAGGTCAAAGAAGAAACACAATAGAAGTCAGTAGACTAAAATAGAATAGAAAGTCTGTGTGAAGATGAGTGGAGCAGAGGGCTGAAATGAGAGTCCAGATGTTGGTCTCACAGATGTGCTTTGGGTGCACAGTGACATGAAGATGGAACACGGTGATTGGCTGATTGTTGTAGCGCCATGACTCAGCTGAACTGTTCTGCACAGTCTCAGTCTGGCTAAGCAGTTTACAACCTCGGACACAGTTTGTGATTCAAAGCTGCCCTTCTTGTATACAGGCCTGTTATTAAAATACATAAAACAAAATACACAGCAAATAAGCACTAGAAAATGTATTTTTCCTTAACAGCTTCAGCTGCCTTTGCTGTGGTCAGTTATCCATCCATACCTGCTCTTCCTGTTCTCCAGGTCTCAGGTGGCAGCTTTTTAAAGAGATACTTCCAGACATCCCACAGCTTCTCTAAGCAACTCCTGGATATTTTCTGTGTGGACACACCTGAACTTTGACCTTTACTGTATCTGATGAAAGGTTTCTTACAGTGTGCAGAGGTGAAATGAGGACCTGAGCCTGCACATCCTTCATCCTGCTCACTCTGCTGGTATTAAAGAGGAGCAATAAGACTCTCCTTCTCCTTCACCACAGCCTGGCGCTCTGTCTACCTGCCGGGCTTTTCACAGGTACAAGTTAATCCTCCTGCAGGCTCCTGCTGAGCCGCTCATGCTAATTGAAAGTCAAAGCGTCTGAAAAGCTCTGCAGCTTTTACTTGGGAGGACAAAGTAGGAGAGGAGGCTACAGTGATGAAGGTTGGAGCCCAGACAGAGGAGGTCCATCTGTAAACCTGCTCAGGGATTAATGGGACTGATGTTTGATGCTGTACACGTTAGATATCAGAGGTTTGGAAGGTTAACTCCTCGTGTGTTTTATAGTTTTTACTTCCTGTAACCCTTGTTATTGTCTGACTGAGTTCACCTCATCATTCGCTTCAAGTCTTCAATTCAATTCAATTCAATTTTATTTTATTTATACAGCGCCAAAACACAACAACAGTCGCCTCAAGGTGCTTTATATTGTACAGTAGATCGTACAATAATAGATACAGAGAACCCAACAATCATATGAACCCCTATGAGCAAGCACTTTGGGGACAGTGGGAAGGAAAAACTCCCTTTTAACAGGAAGAAACCTCCGGCAGAACCAGGCTCAGGGAGGGGCGGGGCCATCTGCTGTGATTGGTTGGGGTGAGAGAAGGAAGACAGGATAAAGACACCCTGTGGAAGAGAGACAGAGATTAATAACAGATATGATTCAGTGCAGAGAGGTCTGTTAACACATAGTGAGTGAGAAAGGTGACTGGAAAGGAAAAACTCAATGCATCATGGGAATCCCCCGGCAGCCTACGTCTATTGCAGCATAACTAAGGGAGGATCCAGGGTCACCTGGTCCAGCCCTAACTACATGCTTTAGCAAAAAGGAAAGTTTGAAGCCTAATCTTAAAAGTAGAGATAGTGTCTGTCTCCTGAATCCAAACTGGAAGCTGGTTCCACAGAAGAGGGGCCTGAAAACTGAAGGCTCTCCCTCCCATTCTACTTTTAAATACTCTAGGAACAACATAACGCTTCCTTGTAACGCTCTGTGTTTCTGGATTTGCCTCCTGTTCCTATCTGTAACTATAACAGTATCTGCAACTGTAAATATAATTGTAGATGTAACTGTAACTGTAGCTATAACTGTAAATGTAACTGTAACTATAACTGTAAATGTAACTGTAACTAGAATGTATGTATATATATTTATAGAACTATAACTAACAGCATAACTCTAAATGCAACTGTAGATGTAACTATGACTTTAGATAAAAGTGTAACTATAACTGTAACTATGCAGATGCAACTGTAACTATATAACTGTAAATGTAAATGTAACTGTAGATGTAACTATAACTGTATATACGGTTACATCTACAGTTACAGCTATAGTTACAGTTATACTTACAGTTATAGTTGCAGTTGTATGTGAATAGTTACATTTTATCTGAACAGTTACAGTTTTAACTATAACTGTAGATGTAACTGTAACTATGCAGATGCACCTGTAAGTATAGCTGTAACTATATTCATAACAATGACTATTGGAGGACAGAGAGTTAGAGAGGTCCAGACACTTCCCAGGAAGTTATCCTGTCTGCATTGAGGAACTCAGGAAATCAGGAAGTCTGTCTTTAGCCACAGGTTGACTTACACCTCCCTCAGGGGGCCCGCGTGCCTCACTTTAAGCACCGCAGGTTTTTATGTACAGAACAAACGGCTCAAACCTTTAACAGGTCACATGACCTGATGTTCACCTGTTCTCGCTGCCATGCAGCTGCAGATGATAACTGAAGCCAGATGTAACCACGCTCCTGCTGTAAGCCTAATGGGACATTTACAACTGTGATTAGTGTAATACCCCTTTAATACCCCCACCCCCACCCATACTCAAACCACAAACTGAGGTAATCCACTTCTCATCACAGATTATCACCCACCTGTGTGACTCCGCCTCCCACCCATCACATGGGTGATGGTGCTGGACAAGAAAGGAAAGGTCAAAGTTCACCTGCAGGAACAGGCAGATGATCAGGATCAGGTGGGTGGGGGGGTCACGGGAGAGAGTGTGTGTGTGTATGTGTGTTTAGACATCTGTGTGAGGACCAAACACCGGCATGCTCCTATACTTGTGGGGACCAGCAGTCCTTATGGGGACAAAGTTTGAAGGTCATTTTAAGGCTTAAAATGTGGTTTTAGTGACAGAGTTACAGTTATGGTTTGGTTTAGGCTAAGAATTAGGGGTCTTTTTTGATGGTTAGGGTAAGCATTGTGTCAATGCCCCACAAGGATATGAAAACACGACTGTGTGTGTGTTGAGCACAAAGATTGCGGATGGATTTCTGGTGGAGCTGCAGGACAACGACGATGATGATGATAAAGAATCATTCAGTTCTGTTTTTATTTCTTTTCTATTTTTGCTTTTTTATGATTCTTTTAACAACTGTAAACAAAATGTTTACATGTTTATTCAGTTGCATTTTCATCTCTTTTAAATAAAGTAAGTGCATTTTTACCAGATAATATAAATGTATACAAATATATTTCATGTTGAATTTAGCATATTTTTACCGGTATTAAAATAAAAGACATATTTTATTATCGTTATAAACGTATTTTTAGATTTTCTTTCTTTGAAGTGAAAACTTTTTTAAAATATGATTTTACGAATTTAAATAATATTTTATTAACAAAGTTTATTAGTTTTTTTTTTCATTGTTGAAATGTAACGTCAGCTTCTTTCATCTGTTGGTCAAACTAAAAAAGAACCACGTGACCACTGTTCCACGTGAGAAACACCTGCGGAGTTCGGAACAGTCTGCGCGTGCTTGTGATCTGCAGCTCAGTGAGCGCAGCGCGTGCCTCTGCATATAGCGACTTCACCTGTCCAGGTAATCTACCTGTGAGCCAATCAGGTGCAGGCTCAGGTGAGCGCGTATGGACACAGGAACCTGCAAATTAAAGTGTGTGTGTGTGTGTGTGTGTGTGTGTGTGTGTGTGTGTGTGTGTGTGTGTGTGTGTGTTGGGGGGGGGGGGGTCATTATTCCTCCTCGCGCAGATAGGTGGCGCGTGCTGCCGAGGCTCTCGCGCTGTTTGCGATGCGGACAGAAAATCGGTGACGGCGGGAGGAGCACGCGCACACCGGAGCAGCCCGACCCGCAGCCCGGACTCTCCGCTTCGACTCAGCGGGACTCTGTGGCCGGACTCTGGTACCGCTCTGCGGGAGGCTCTCCTGCCTCCCTGCCGCCTCCTCCCGGAACCGAGCAGCCTGCCGGTAGGTGGCCGTTCCTCCTCTCCTCCAATCAATGCGCTCTGCTCACCTGCCTGCTCTACCTGTCCGGACAGGTGAGCGCAGGCGGGCGCGCTCCCGCCACCAGGTATTATCCGGATGCAGGTGTTGAGCCTGCACTCCGGGGCCGGGAGCGGGTGGATGGAGGCAGGCTGGCCGGGGAGGATGAGGTCGTTCCCGGCGTGCCTGCGCTCCGCTCCCCGCTCTCGCTCCGGATGAGATGGGAAATGTTGACCTGCGCGCGCACGATTATACAACTGCAGGCCTGAATGTTGAGCTTATATAAGCGCGCTCTCGGCCTGATACTCTAATATCGATCATGTATCGATGAGTGATTGGTTTTAATTTTACACCTAAAATCAACAAGTTCACTGACAGGAGGAGGGACCGAGAGTGTATGTTTGACTTGTGTGTCAGTATCAGTGTTAGTCGGTGTGTGTGTGTGTGTGTGTGTGTGTGTGTGTGTGTGTGTGTGTCTCCTCCTCCTCTGTCACAGCGGCACACACTCCGCTCAGATCAGGCGGACGGGCACGCGGGGCGGAGGTGCGCAAACTCCCAGAAAGTAAGCGCAAAGTGTGCGCACGTTAGTGTGAGCGCGAGGTCCGCGAGGAGCTGCTGCTCCGGGATTTACTGTGTGTTGTGCCGCCGTCAGCAGGAGCAGCAGGAGTCGCGGACTCAGTGATCAATGAAGCCGGAGATCATGGCGGAGGGTCCCCGCTGCAAGAGGCGAAAACAGGCCAACCCCCGGAGGAAGAACGGTACGAATACACACACCGACTCACACACTGACTCACACATTGTCACGGCCCCGGACACGGCGCGTCCCGCCGGCCTCAAACTTTCTGACGGGACCGGGAGGCGCTGCTCCGGGCGGGGCGGAGGTCTGCGCTCTGCCGGGCACGAGGACCGTTACCCGCGCGCAGACCTGCGGGTCCGCGCTGAGCCGTGGAGTTCATTTCCATGTTTGTTTATTTTATGTGAAAACAAACAAACGGACAGGTGAGAGGGACCGGAAGTGAAAGAGAGTTTGGGCTGTTTGAGTTTTTGTGTCACACTTTGTGAATTTTGGTTGAAACATTTAAACTTTAATTTCCTCGAAACACGTTTGAGCCTCACAAACGCAAAATCCGGGAAAATCAAATCATTTGTTTTCATTAGATGAGATACAAGATAACTGTTTACTGTCTCTGCACGGTCATGCACAGTGTATGTGTGCGTATATATATATACATACATGTACAATAGTACAACGAAATATTTTGTCTCCTGTGTTTTCACGCTGCTGTGGTTTGTCCCCGTCTCTGGATGTGGCTCGTCTCCTCCTCTCGGGGCCCTGGGGGGTGGGTGGGTTGTTGTTGATGGACTGGAGGTCACGGTGACGGTGGGGGGGGGGGTGTAAGAGGATCTGAAGGGCCTCCTCCACCTCTGGCTGTCCCATCCAGCTGTGAGGCTGCAGCTGTTTGTCCCGCTGGTTTTTCTCGGAGTCTCCGTGGTTTCTTCTCCTCCTTCTGAGGAGAAGGAGGAGGTCACATGTCATAAAAGTGCGCATGGCTTTGTTTTTGGGACACGTTTAAATTTAAACGGAGCTGATGTGGTGAAGAAATCACAGGTTTGAGTCCAAGTCTGTCTGTGTGAGTTGAGGATTCCTGCACAGCCGAGCTGCCGGCAGCAACGACTCTGTGTGTGTGTGTGTGTGTGTGTGTGTGGGTGGGTGGGGGGGGGGGGACCCCCCCTGCAGCCGTGTCAGGCTGCCTGCTGCACCATTCATGCCACATGTCTCACAGCCGTGTCATTGTGCCGGCGGTGCAGGAGCCGCTTTAAAGCAGCATCTGTGACACAAACACAGAGCAGAGCCTGGACCTGAACTTGAACCAGGATCTGGAACAGGACCAGAAGGTGGACCTGGTGGTTTCAGCCTCATAGATGTGTGGACGTAGCAGTGTGCGGCTGATGGAGGTTTTTGTGGATTATGTGGCGAACGCTGAAGGCGAGCTCTGATAAACCTCGCCTCCACATGCGATCCAACATCAGCAGAGGTCATGCACACACTGCTGTGTTTGTGTGTGTCTGTGTGCATGTGTGTCTGCCGTCACAGCTGAGTGTTTCATGTTGGTAAGGTTTTTATTCAGAGACAGAGATGCTGTCAATTTACTGAAATGTGTCGGACACTGAACACGAAGCATGCTCGCCGCTCACGAGCACCGCTGCAGACGAGCTGTAAATACGCACAAACACACAACTGTTCAGGAAATACTCAGAAACACGCTGAGGCTCAGACTGTTGGTCCTCACTGCAGGCCCGAACACCTGTAACGTTTGCAGTCAGCTGATTCCAGCATTCAGGCGGATCCCAGATCAGCAGGTGACCCCTGACAGGTCAGTGTGTGTGTGTGCCCAGTGCATGTGCCTCACCACTTTGGGGGGATTTTACTGACAGCTCTTCATCGTTCGGTCGTCAAATATTTTCACTTCGTGTGTTTTACAGTTGTGTGTGTGTGTGTGTGTGTGTGTGTGTAAACTGGCTGATGTGTTGACCCCCCCCCCTTAGGACCTGCTGTGTGCCTGTCCATTGGTGACGGTCCAGGTTTACGTCCTGTAAAGCTCCCTGGTCCGTTGCCGTGCCATCACTCTCCTCCTCCTCCTCCTCCTCCTCCTCCCTGACCTCAATGTCTTTCATATCTGCCCCCTCCTCAGTAAGCGCCCCCCTGGGGGCAGAACAAAGAAAGCACTGCTCTCTTCATCCTTAATCAGCACTCAGAGGCTGCAGCGCCGTCGGGGACGCTCGCTACGCCGCCTCACATGAAAAGAAAGATGGAGGGCAGAGAAAAGCAGTGAGGTTAATAAAAGAAAGTAGGAAGGTGGATGAAGGTATGTGTACGGCCTGCATTAAGCCCCTCCCCCTACGATTTGCGCTCAGCTTCGTTTCCCTCGCCCCGACTCATCCTCTGAACTTTATGGCGACCCTTAAACATGCAGCTGTCTGCTGACGGGGTCGGGGGATGTTTATTAAATGTGTTCATGATGTCACAGCTTTGGTCCCGCCCATCACATTTGTTTCAGTCTTTCGTTTTTTGAATATTCACGGTGGGATGTCCTCCTTTTCTCACCTTTACTTTTCTGTGTGACACAAAATATATTTTATTTTAAATGAATCCTGTTTTTGTTTTTCTGGATTTAATTTTATTTTTCATGTTTTTCTTCTGGTTTTCGTTGAATTTTGATGTTCAACTCTCGTCAAAGAATAATTTCTACAAGAACGACTAACGAGGATTTAGAGAGCAGCTTTAATGTGTTTAAATGAACGTGTGTGCGTGTGCGTGCATGTGCAGGATTGCCCGCCTGCCTCGTCCCTCCGCTGTGCTGCAGCATCAGCAGCTCCCTCACAGGTCAGGAATCAAGTTTAAAATGCAGCATGTGATATGAATCCCTAATTTTTGAGCCCGTGCCCTCCCAGTACGCTTTTATTGTGAAAGACAGCAGATTATCCCCCCCCCCCTGCAGGAGCCAAACAGCAAACACCTCTGGTGGGACAGGGAGGAGGAGCCCGGTTGGCTCGCCGAAGAACGGGCCCTTTGTTCAAATTGTATTAACAACACGGAGTCTGCTTAATGCTGTCCCGCCAAAATAAAACATCCCAATCACAGTGACATCACTGTCACATGACCAACAGAAACAGTGACTTCAGACTGACGCGTTCATCGTGGATGAGTGTGATTAAAGTTCATTAAAAATAGAAAGCACCTGATTTCTGATTTCTTCAGACTTTTGTCGTTCTGTCAGGCGTGTGTGGTGTTTTTACTTTAACATTTTTATTCAGAAATCTTTCTTGTTGTTCGAGGCAGACGTGCGTTCTCCTGCATTTCTGTGGATCGTGTGTAAGTTGTAAAATAGGTCTTTACGAACAGTACTGTGGACGTGTCTCTGAGCTGAGATCGGCCTCTCGGGTTCCTCACACGTTCTGCCGGAGTACCGTCGGCCCGCTGTGGGCTGTACCTCCTGTCTGTGGTCGAATGAAATCCTGATGAGGTCAGCGCGTCAGTTTCTGAGATGAAGTTGCGCTGCAGCTTTTCTTGTTCTGAGGCTGATTTCTAGAAAAGGAAGAAGTGGGAGGTGAGACGTGTCGGCTCTGTGGAGGCCTGTTTGCTCTGGTGATGTCATCGCTCCTGAGCTCACAGTGGGACTTCAACAGGTGACTGTGATGCTCAGGTTGGTGTGCAGTGGAACAGTGCTGGTGCTTCTCTGCTGTTTGTCGTGTTTCAAGGTGACTGACGTGTGTGTGTGTCATGCGCACATTTTCTTCATGAGTGAGCGATGAGCCGTCCGGTGACGCTTTGTCGCCGTTAGCCTAAACACACGTTCACCGCCAAGGTCACGGCCGAGATCGCCGTGCAGATAACACACACACACACACACACACACACACACACACACACATAGCTGGACTGGCCGGTGGACCGATGATTTTTTTTTGTGTGTAAAAATAACTCAGTTTTTTGGTGGTGGCTATGGCGGAGCTACAACAGCAGGTGGATGAGGGGAGGGGAGGCAGGTGGAGCAGAGACCTGAGGCGGCCGCCAGTCCGAGTGTCAGGTGAACTGAACTTCAGGTAAGAATTTATGACCTGCAGTCTATCTGGGTCAGATATAAACCAAGTTTAGGTGGAGTTTATTTTCGTTGTGCTGACTTTTTCGTACTGAGTGCTAGCTAACATGACGGAGTTTCTATACAGCTGGTGCTATGATGTTACTGATAGTGATAGAGTTGCCAATCGTCCCGTAAAAAACAGAATCGTCTCGCATTCAGAGAAAATATTGCGCGTTTCGTACTGAGCTGAAAAGGAACACAGTTTGTCCCGGACTTCAGCTACAATGAAAAAGACAAAGCTGGATTTATTCTGCGTCTTTACGCTGTCAGCGGCCTCTTCTCCTCTCATTCTCTCCCCTCTCTCCCCTGTTGCCACTTCAATCATGAAACTGATCAATGATCAGCTGATCGGCTTTTCTCTCTTGTTTGTTTATCTCCCGCTTTGCGCCAGAAAGAGGAAACTAGTGGATGTCGCGTTCAACAGCAGAAGCGCGTTTAAGCTTGATCAGCTGTTGTTAGAATTTATTTAATATTACTTTCTAGTATCAGTTGATGTTTGCTGGAGCCACAGCTGTAAAGCTGCTGGTCATGATGGTTTGGATATGTGGTGAGAGGGAAACATGAAGATGAAACCAGGAGACGTCCTTACTGAATCATCAGAGCTGTGATGGAGAAACAGGTTTACCTTTTAGGTGACATGAATGAGTTGAAGGGAAGTTATGAACTGTTTCTGAGAGACAAATAACACCAGGATCCTTTTCTAAGCAGCTGACAGCTGGTAACTGTGCAGGGGCGGGTCTAGCAAAGCTTTGCCAGGGGGGCAGGTAGGGCATTAACAGGGAGAGGGGGGCACAAAGAAATACTTTTCTTTCTTATTCTCATTTAAAATGTTTCACTTTTATTAAATAATTATCTGAATCTTACAACCAAAGTTTTTATCTGATGTAAAATGTACAGAAATCACACATATACCAACAAGACTGTGCATCACTGTCACAATGGGCAGTGATGCACGCTGTGGGCTGGCCTGTAGTCAAAATGCCCGGGCCAATTTTTTGTCCCAGTCCAGCCCTGGACACAGACACACACAGACACACACACAGACTGTATAACAGGTGTGAGAATCATTAAAAGATTTAATTTTTTAATTTAATCTGTTTTAACATAATTAAAACACAAAAATCACCAAATTTTTGTTTTGGATGTTTTAACTTTAGTATTTTTTTATAATTCTGATCATTTGCTTTGTTTGTTATAACTTTTATTTTTAAAAAGAGAGTTTCATTTTTGTAATGGTTAAACTTGTATTTATTTTTGTTTGTACTTCATAATTTTACACTTTTTTAATATATTTATGACTTTAAAAATAATTTCATGATTTGTTGCTGTTTAAATTACATTTATACATTTTAAAACAAGGTGTTATGTGTTTTAGATTTTTAGTTAGATATTATTTTACGTTTCTTCTTATAAACTTTGTGTGTTTCTCAGTTTTTTTCTTTTTATTCTTCATTTATCTTGAATTTCACTTTTTTAATTTTTGAATGTTTACATTTGGTCGTCACATGATCAGAGCCATTCGCTCTGCTGCACTCACACTCTCATTGGCCCCTCCCTCACAGCAAAGGTTTGTGTGATTGGGTCCTGCGGCAAGGTCACACACACACACACACACACACACACACACACACACACACACACACACACACACACACACACACACACACACACACACAGGGGGAACAATCAATAACGGATGGCTGGATTAAGGTGTCAGGACATCTGTGTGTCCAGCCAGCGTACAGCTGAATAACTCTTGAACACACACACACACACACACACACACACACACACACACACACACACACACACACACACACACACACACCTACATATCCAGCTTTAGGCCCCGCCCAGTTCCTATTGCCTGCTGTTCATCACCACGGCCTGCTCACGGTTCTGATTTAAACCACTGAGGCAACCAGAGCTCATCAGCACATTAAGAGATGGTACTGGTATGGTACTGGTATGGTACTGGGCCAGGTGAATCCTGAGGCAGTTCAGACTGACTGAAGAGGCAGTGAGTTAAATTGTGGGCGGATGCTGATCTTCAGCTGAGTGGGCTGGAGGTCCTACAGAGCCTCAGGCAGAGAGTGTGAGAGACGAGCCCGGCAGCCGTTTGGAAATGAAATACTGAACTACGACTACCGAATGTTTGTGACTCCGATGGCCCGTCTCTGACCTCTAAACAGTTTTTAAAGGGGCCTGGAAGGAGCACAGAGTTTGCTCTCCTGCCCATCTCTCTGAGTTTGTGTCTCGCGAGGACTTGGCTCACTTTCACCTCCAGAGTTCAGGAGGATTTTCCGTCCACTTGGACAAACGTCCTCGGGCCACGTCCCGGTCACTGATCTGCCAAGCAAAGTAATGAGGCGCTGCTCGGTGCGAGCTCACTGTCTCGGGCCCGGTCCTGACGGATTGCCCTCAGAGTGTGAGATAATGGAGCTGACGCTCCTGTCAAAGCTGCTCAAAGAAGCTGGGCTGAGGGAAACTTCTCCACCTCTGCGGTGCTGTGAACACCCGAACGCAGCGAGCCACAAGAGGCGAGCCCGCTCAGTTAGAAGCACCGAGTGTGTAGGCAGGGACTGGGTGGGTGTACTGCAGGTTCATTACATACCCCGAGCCTTCAGCTTCATCGGAGTCATCAACCTGGAGCATCGGGCTGAAGGTCATCGTCCAAACACACACAGACTAATGAACGCAATGAAATGAATGAAGGAAATCTTTTACACTGTGTAAAAAATTTGAACAGGAAGTCCACCAAGAAACACAGAACATGAGTCTGAGTCCTTACAGTTCTCACCAGCATGTTAAATGATTGGCTGCATGAGTGGGCGTGGCAGTAAGAGTGGGCGTGGCCTCAGGGCTCATCTGACTCTATGTATGTGTGTAGTGCTGTGACAGCTGAAGGCTGATGAAACCTTCTTCTTCTTCTCTTTTGTGTCTGAGCGCCGTGCCGGCACAGTCTACGTTCGCCTCGCTGCTGGGAGGATTCATACAGCCACGGGTCAGTGCGACGCTGAAGATGAAACATCGTCGCTTACACGGGCTCTTTTCACGTTTCCACTGGAACAGTCATTTGATTAAAACGAGACCATGTGATCAGGGTGACATCAGACAACTTCCTATTTAAATAAAGATCGAGAACAGGACACATTCAGATCTTTTTGTAAAGTCTCGGTCTGCGTGTTCGCCGACACCACACCGCCTCCTCACACCGATCCCACAATGCCTTTCACTGATTTCTCTCCCGGCCTCGGTTCCCACGGTGACGGGCTGATCGGTCGTCCACCTTTGAGCCGAGAGGCTGTGAGAAGTCTCGTGCACGGCCTCTGTTTGCCGTGGGATTATCAGACTTTGGTG
This sequence comes from Rhamphochromis sp. 'chilingali', assembly GCF_963969265.1. NCBI lineage: Eukaryota > Metazoa > Chordata > Actinopteri > Cichliformes > Cichlidae > Rhamphochromis > Rhamphochromis sp. 'chilingali'. The sequence goes on from NC_137941.1 coordinate 263,665, forward strand.
TGGGTGGGGGGCATAAAGGTAGCCATGGGGAGGACCTCATGTGGGCCAGGAATGCCGGTCAGGTCAGGGGAGGAGAGGCCGGGGCGGCGAGGGACACTCGGGGATGGGGCAGGTGCCTTTGTGAGTCTGTCAGCCATCAAAGGAGCAGGCGCAGCTGAAAAGGTTAGGGGGAGAATAATCCCCCTCCCAGCCTGACAGACGCTTCATTCTCCCTCAGCCCGCCACCTTTGTCCACGCCGCCTCATTACAGCTCAACACACATGTGTCAGAACGCATCGGGCGACGTACGGTGGCTCAGAGTCATTGGGACGACAAAGTCACAGCAGCAGGATACACATGCAAGCAGAAATAACCTGTCCTCATAGATCTTTTTATCATCGTCCACGGGAAGTAGATGTGTGTTAGTGATCAGAGTGTGGAACGGTCCTGTAACCACGCTGAGCCGCGGCGCCGTTACAGTCAGCTGTGACCACTCTGGCAGCACGGGAGAGCAACAGGAAGTCTGGCTGCTGAGGAGGAGGAGGGCGATGGGGCGGGGGGTGTACAGGTTGCGTCATGGGACCCGAGGTGTCCCTCTTCTGACCCTTTTGTGCAGCCTGTCAAACGTGGTTAACATGCAGCCATGCCCCCCCCTCCACATGTGTATATGTTGATCCTCGCACCACCATAAACAGCAGAAATCACAGGAAGCTTTCAGGCTGACACCAGATCAGCTCCCACTGTCTGCAGCCTGTTTCCAGCTGAACAGTGGAGCAGAAAGCAGGTTGTCAGTCACTAAGTGCATTCTGGGTAAAGGTTCAGGATCATTTTTCCTGAGCTCGACTCAACTTCATCAGCTCACACGCATCAAAACGAGCTGAACCATCCCCATCCTCTGACGGATCTCACATCTTGTATGGATGGATTTCCTGGTGAGGCGAGTGCAGCATCAGAAATAACAGCTCCTCTGAGGCTCAGCCGTGGACGAGTGAGAGGAAGCCGCGGGACAGGGTCTCATTGTGTAGGCGCCGAGCACAGGCGCAGCGGCTCGTCCTCGGCTGCTCGCCGCAGCCCTAATGTGGCAGATAAACCCCGGCTTTGATACGGCCTGCTCCAGTAAGCCCCTCAGCCTGCCAGCACCTGCCAGCGGGGAGGTATGCATTCATGCCCCTAACAGGATTATGCTGCTCTGTAATTGATTCGTTTGCAGTGAGGGGCGGAGACAACACTTTGCAGGGCAGCGTTTAGGTAACGGCGCCCCAGAATTCATCCGACTGCATGTGTCAATTTTATTACATCAGTCCAGATGAACTTGAAAGGCCGGCTTTGTGAGCGCCCACTGGCTGCATGCGCCCGGCTCGGTCAATAGAGGTCATTGATGTAAGCGTGCTCTTTCTTCTCTCGCCGCTCGCCGTGTTGTGTTTGCGATCGATCGCTGTGACACACATGAGGCGTGTTACAGTCTGGGTGGCTTCACACATGGATGGAGGTACAGCAGCAATGGTGTGACAGTATGACGGGCGTAACCGGGTCAGTCGATGAGGCACTGTGATTGCGCCCGCATCCGGTTGCACATGTAGGTTAAAGCCGCACGCTGTGATGGAGAGCGTGCTTGAGGACCACCGGTGACTCACTGAAGGCACCTCATCATCATCAGTGCTCTGAACATGGCTGATGTTCAGACGTGTGCAAGCTGGAGGAAACTGGCGCTGACACGATGAACCATTTCAGCCAGATCAGCGTGTTAGCCTAGTGCTGTGCGCCAGCATTCGCCATCAGACGGTGCGTCAACTAGTTCATGCTAACCCTGACGCTACAGAGGCGTTGGCACAGGAAGTGACATCAGACGTTTAGCCTGCTGCTAACAGCGTTGATGCTAACAGGTTGGCTGATGCGTGGCTCTGTGGGGACACCTGGACGCGAGCTGAACCTGCAGCTGGGAGCTGCCTGTGGTGTGAGTGTGCAGCTCTTAGTGGTTATATTGGGAGTCTGTCCAGTTGCCGGGTAAACCAGTTCACCTGAAACTAATGATCCCACCAGGCTGGCCTCCCCACACAACCCCACCCCTCCTTGCCTTCACCACTCTAATGAGCCTGGGAAAAGCCCCTCCCCCCATGGGGCCGAACTAGGTGACACAGTGGACACAGGCCGCCTCGGGGTATTGGGGGGGGGATCGCAGCAGCCTCTTTTGTCCTGGGCGTCTGGCACGCTGAATGTGAAGACGGTGATTTATGGCTGAGCGTAGACCAGCAGAGATGAGGCGCACACAAAGACTGCGTTAAGACCGCTTCCTGTCCCCGTTTCTCTGACAGTCCTCTTTGGAATCTGGGTTAAATGCAAATTGATCTGAGCGATGGCAGACAATAATCGCCGTCGGACTCATGTATTCGTGCAACGGACCAGAAGAGAATTTAGTGAAGTCCCAGCTCGAGTCATCGACCGTAGCCAAAGAAAGGCCGGCGGGTCGATGGCGATGGGCGGCAAGATTCTCAGAGCAGGCCGTGAGCTTTCTGCGGCCGCTGCAGCGAGAGGAGGAGGACCTGGATGCTTCATGGTGGAGCTGTTTGAGCTTCACGCAGGATCACAGATGCCTCGAGTCGACTCGCAGCCTTCACTCTGCTGTCTGACTGCACAGACCGCCATCAGCCCGCCATGAGCTGTAAGCCGGGCTGTACCAAATCTGTCATGATTCATGTGTGACTCCTGTCGGTGACGGCGTTTACTGAGCGAGCTCAGTTGGAGCATGGCTGAGTTTTGGCATGTTAAAGGTGAACCTGACCTGAGTCAGCCTGGGTCACCGCCTGCTGTGGGCCACATCTGGGCCACGCACTCACATCTGTGTTTAAAGCCTATGTTCTCCTCTCACCTGTGCAGACCGGGTTTGATGAGCAGGTTAAAGATGCTCCTGAACTCAGTGCTCACGGGAACTTCTCCCTCCACCATCCATGAATAACTAACATGTGGTCTTTAAACTCGATGGCGGTCTGCTCCCTGACTTCCTCAGGCTGACCCTCTAAGCCCGAGCAGGAAGTGCTGAAGTTCTGTGTACTGCTGCTGGCCAGACCTGAAGTCTGTCATGAGCCTCAGCAGAAACTCTCTGTGAGTATTTGCAGTAGCTGAGTGCTCTGAGTATTCACTGGGATGGGTTGTGGCTATTTTCTGGTATGGCTGTGTGTGTTTGCAGTGTTTCTCTCTGCTCACACTCTAATTCTGCTTCTTCTTCTTCTGCTTCTGTTTTTCCGGTGCGGCGCGGCACTCGGACGTGTGAAAGCAGGTAAAAACGAGTGCAGATAAACAGTCACACGGCCGGCTTCCTCTTTCTCGTGTCGACACTCGGCTCGCCGGCCCTCACTTCCCTCTGCTGCGATGTGCTGACACACCGCTTCTCTGGGCTTTGGCGACCTCGTCACCGCACTGTTGCTTCTTCTTCTATTTCTGAGAACACACACACCTCCCGTTATGCCCTCACACTCTTCTTCTGTTTCCTTTTCTTCTTTTACACTTCCCAATTCTGCTCCGCTCACCTCCGCACCGAGGCTGAAGGTTTGAACCTTCAGCGCTGTGTGGGTCGTGTCTTAGCGTGAACTCACTGAGCGCGCTCTGAGTCAGCTGATGAAACCTCGTGTTTGTCCAGCTCCTTTAAGTTTGAAGTTTCTGCTCAGCTGTCCCGTTCACAGACCGGAGCCTCAGTCTGGTTCCTGCTCTTGTTCTCGATCTGGTTCCTGGGTGGTGTTGGCAGTGTTCAGCCCTCAGTGTGTTCGGACAGTTTTCAGACAATCGTGTTCCTGCGGATCTGCATGGACAGCATGTGTTTGTCTCTTTCCTGTTTTGCTCGGACACTGAGGTTGTGACCTCAGGACCGCTTGGCAGCCATAGGCCGCCTCACGTCCCTGGAGTCGGGGACATTTGGGCGTTTGAAGCCCAGGAACATCTGACGTGGTGGCTCGACTGAACTTGCGCATGCACTCATTCAGTCTGTGGGACTTTATGTCAGTGAGTAAAGAAGAAATATGTTCCTGTGAGCGAGTGAGGATGCCACACGTTTGAGTTTCACACTGTGAGCATTTATTCATGTGTGCACTCATCAGTAAAACTCAGAGGCTTCACAGGCTTCTGCACTCAGCTCCAGCAGGAATACAGGAGGACGACTCCGTAACATCAGAACCATCCGAATCATTAGAAGCATCCGTATCTTTAGAGCCAATAGAACCATCAGAATAAACAGAACCACCAGAAACGTCAAACCTGCTGCCTCTGACTCTTTGCTGCAGATGTTGTTTTAAAGTTCCTAGACTCAAAGAATAAAAATGGTGACAAACTATGAAGCTGTCACCTGTCAGAGTGACTCTGATGGAGCGGAGTATTAGAATGCTTGAATATGACACTAAATGTTTTCATCCATATTTAACTATGAGGGTAAGGTGAGACTGAGACGGAACAGGACAGGGAGGTGTGCAGTGAAGGTCGAGCTCCCTGCTGTGAGTCACCTGGAGAGAACAGAGAAGCCTGTGGACTCTGGGCGTACCTGGGCAGGCCGAGAGCGGAGCCCTGCGGGACACCACCTCAGACTTCACATGCTCAGATGGAGGCGCTCGCTCTGACTTTCTGTAAATGTGCTCAGAGCAGGAGAAGAGCTGGAAATAGATCAGTAGTGTTGAAGCTGGGGTTTCGGTGACACACAGGGATTCCCCCGCTATCAGAGGGCTGCGGTGGTTTCTGGGCACAGGAAGGAAATTTTCAGTTATTTTAGGTTTTGCTGACATTTGTTAGAGTTTCCGTTCTCAGAGTGATGCCAGGGACGCACACAGGAACTGGGTTACCTGTGTGATGCCAACTCACCTGTCACCTGTCTCACCTGCTTCCTCTCTGTGGTTCAGAACTCAGCATCTGCTGTGTCCCTGCTTCTGATTGGTGGGTGTCCTGTGAGTTTGTGATTAGTGAGCGGAGCTCCTTCTCTCACAGCCTCTTCAGCTCGTTGACAAAGACAAACTCTTCTTCATCCTCCTCTTGTTAACGTGGCGCTCTGTCACACGCTCCTCCTCTCATTAGTGTGCTGTTGTCTCACACATGACATATCAGAGATGAAGTCGCTTTGGTTAAACGCTTTAACTCGTTGACAGGATAAAGGACTTTTATTTTGAAGAGCAGTGAGAGCGTGACTGGGGAGGGATAGAATGATGAAGGCTGATGAAGGCTTTTCAGCCTCAAACTGAGGACTTGAGGCAGGTCTGAGCTGTTGTGAGCCTGCCCACGTGATGCTGGGCGGATGGAAGGATCGGGTGTTCCTAATAAACTGGTCTCTCTCCCCTGGTTGATCTGAAAGGGATTGTCCATTAGAGTTCAAAGGTCACTTCCAAACTGCGTCAGAAGCTGAAATAATCAGGTCTTAGCTTTGCATGCAGTGTGTTTCACACTTGCTTCTCGCTGTGACTTCCTGGTGCGCTGTGGGGAGCGTCTCAGAGGGAGGAGCCATGACTCTGACACACAGGCGTCTCCTCACACCACGGACCTCATTCAGCGAGCGGGCTGGGCCTCAGAACCACCAGAGCTCTTAGAACCAGCGGACCGGTTTCAAAGGGTCAGAGGAGGAAAGTGGATGAGCTGCTCACACAGAGCAGCCACATTCTTGCTTCCTGCAGGGAGGGGCTGGTGTGTGTGTATGTGTTACTGTGTGTGTGTGTTACTGTGTGTGTGTGTGTGTGTGTGTGTGTGTGTGTGTGTGTGTGTGTGTGTTACTCTGTGTGTGTGTGTGTGTGTGTGTGTGTGTGTGTGTTACTGTGTGTGTGTGTGTGTGTGTGTGTGTGTGTGTGTGTGTGTGTGTGTGTGTTACTGTGTGTGTGTGTGTGTGTGTGTGTGTGTCACTGTGTGTGTGTGTGTCACTGTGTGTGTGTGTGTGTGTGTGTGTGTCACTGTGTGTGTGTGTGTGTGTGTGTGTCACTGTGTGTGTGTGTGTGTGTGTATGTTACTGTGTGTCACTGTGTGTGTGTCACTGTGTGTGTGTGTGTGTGTGTGTGTGTGTGTTACTGTGTGTGTGTGTGTGTGTGTGTGTGTGTGTGTCACTGTGTGTTACTGTGTGTGTGTGTGTGTGTGTGTGTGTGTCACTGTGTGTCACTGTGTGTGTGTGTGTGTGTGTGTGTGTCACTGTGTGTCACTGTGTGTGTGTGTGTGTGTGTGTCACTGTGTGTGTGTGTGTGTGTGTGTGTGTGTGTGTGTGTCACTGTGTGTCTGTGTGGACTGAAATAGTAGCTTGTCTCTCCATCTGTCTCTATTCATTCCTGACTCATGCTGCATCGTACTGGCTTTAGACCACACCTAACACACACACACACACACACACACACACACACACACACACACACACACACACACACACACACACACACACACACACACACACCTGTAGGTGGCTCTGACAGAGAGTTAAGTGACGTTTTCTCCCCCCACACTGGAATCAGCTGATCAGCAGATGAACCTTTGAGAGGCGGTGATGTCATCACTGTACAGTGACGTGTTACTGTTACCAGGTTACAGGAGTTCTAGTTTTCAACACCTGAGCATCAGGTGGTTAGTTGTGACCTCACACTGATCAGCTGATGCTCTTGTGGGCATGATATACACCACAGCGCTGTCAGCAGGTGTCGGGACAGCTGTTGCTTTGTTGCGTTCTGCAGTTACGTCAGTGCCAAGGATGTGACGGTATCAGAGGAGGCGGTCCTTGTGAACACCGGTGTGGCCTCAGATTCCAAATACGGCTCCACGAGAACCTCAAAGTCTGGATGGTTTGAGTTATGACAGATGTGTCCACAGGACAGCTGTCCACTGTGGGGACGTCTGGGGTCAGGTTCTGCTGGGTCATGTGAAGACTTTAAGAAAGAGGTGAATAAAAGGATTAATGATGAAGACAATGAACTCATTAACCCAAAAGGTTTTCAGCTGCTGCTCGTACATCTCCTCTCAACTCTAAGCCGAACTTTGAAATTGTGGTTTCAAGGCCCCGGTTCTGCGGGTTCTGCCTCGCTGCTCTGAGCGGGTGTTGCTCTCTCTGAGACCTCGGAGCAGAGAGCATTATGGGCCGTGGTATTGTTTGAGGTCTTCCCCGCCTCCCCGTTATTCACAGAAGACGGAAGTAGTTGTTTTTCAGCTGCGATCAGGTAATGAAGCAGACTTGTTGTGCAATCAGAGTTTTCAGGAAGTTGAGGCAATGCTCATCCTCGCCGCTCATCATGTGATCTGTGTGTGCAGGTTTGAGACGCACTGGGTTATTGTCTCTCGGGTCAGTGTCTAACCTGAGCTGGACCTGAACCCTGATCTGAGAACCAGTTAAAACTGGTCCATTACCATCAGAGAGTCACAGAGGAAGCTGCTGCTGCTGCGCTCGAACACCTGCTCAGGTGGTCTTACATGACTGAACGGTCTGTTGGTGTGAGGTGTGTCTGTGACGCTGCCAAACACAGAAAAGTCTCAGTTTGTGAGCCCGGTGACTCCTTGATGAGTGTGTGCATCCTGATGAGGGCGGGGTCTTTCATTTCCTCTCTGATACAGAGAAATGGAGGAAAACGTCGTCACGCCGTCAGGTGATAACCGCAGAGGCAGAACGGTTCTCAGACATTTCTTCCACCAAGCGTCACGGTTCTTTCTCTTCAGGGAAATGTCACTTTCACTTTCCTCATTTTCTAACGTTTCTATCGGGCAGCGAACGCCTCGTCGCCTGTTGGAAATCAGCTGATAATTGATCTTTCTCTCATTTCCCACGACCACTTCCAGTAAAACACGCCGTCCACTTTGCAGCCGCTCGACCGCACGCTCGCCGTTAACGTCAGGAGGACGAATAAAAGACGAGGAAGAGTAAAGTGCGGCGAGGACTTAAAGGCTCTGAGTGCCGCCCGGCGACTCGCTCAGCCATTTGTGGTTTTTAAGCAGACAGACGAGGGAGGCACCTGCTGCTTCATCACCACCACCATCATCATCTACATACACAAATATGGAGATGAAGTGAGCGTCTGTAGTTTGTTCGTGTTGTCTGAGGTGTGATGGTCATTTGCTGAGGATCAGCGGGTGCTGGGTTCGGTTGGAGTTCGGTTGGAGTCGAGTGTGTGACGGGAGCTCAGTTTGAGCGGCCACCTTTTTCCTTGTAAAATGAGGGCGTTTTTTTTTTTTTTTCCTTTGAGCCGCAGCAGGAAGTGGAGACTCCTGAGAGGTCTAATGGAGACCACAGCGCTGTAACACCGGGCTCATTGTCCCGCCCCCACCCAGATCCCACTCAGGTCAGCAGCATCACAGCGACTCGACTCTCTGCGGGCACGCCGGCGTGCAGGCTCAGGAGTACACAGGAAGTCAAATCACTTCTTGTGTAGTGATGTCACATTTTATTTAAGTATGTGGACAGTACGCTCCACCCACACTCCCTGCTGGTTGTAACTGGGACCAGTAAGTGTGGAGCACCTGATGATGACACCACTGGATGCTCAGGTGTCAGTCACCGTCAGTCCTGTGATTGGTCAGTGATTCACAGCGAGGAGCGTGCGATGCATCAGAAGTCATTTCTTTGATTTGTGTGCCCCGCAAACGCTCGGCCACTTGAGTGGAAAGTTCGACCCCGAGGACAGAATGCCTGTCAGTTCCCGTCACCTCACTGGCTGCTCCTTGCTGCCATCGATGGCGTGCAGTGAGAGCAATTGTATGGGGGTCGCAGGTCACGTGGTGGATGAGCACATCTGTGTGTCCAAAGGTGCGACCGCAAGCGCTGACCTGCTCTAATGACACTTCAGTTCCTGTCGGTCCTTCACCTCTGAAGGCAACAATGGCGGCAGCTACTTAGTGTTAATGTTACTCTTATTACTCTTTCTGGGTTGAAAAATCAAACTTTTAACATATTTTCAGGCGAGAAGTTAGCTGTGTAAACTCTAAATATCTGCTCGTTTATCAAGACATCGCATATTTGCAAAAGTGTGCCGACATTTTCGGAGACGTCTGTTACCCACCCGCTCGATAGCTAGCCGGTGGTCACTCAGTGGTCTCTCGACCCGGCGAGAGCAGCGGACTCCCGCTGTCTTTCGCTACTCAGGTTAAACATGATATATAAGTCATTAAAAAATGTAATTGTTTGGCTTTTTTTTTGGTGTTTTATTTGTTCCAGAGTAAATCGGTTTGACTGAGATCAAAGTTACTAGATTAGATTAGATTAAATAAAACTTTATTAATCCGTCGGCTGGGTTCCTCCGGGATTTTCACACAGCTGATTAAACAGAAGTGTGAGACAGTCGAGAATTTATGCTAGTGTCCTGTTATATTTTAGATAGCAAGGAGCAGACGGCCGAGTTTATTAAACTCCACCGAGACAGTGGTGACACAAATCTGAAGGCTAGACCGTCCCATTTCACAGCCTCGCACTTCTGGCCTTCTCGGTCTTCGAAGGAACCGGCCCACGCAGACCGCGAAGGCCGGGTCCTCCCAAGGATGCGGCCTACGTTTTGGGGGAGAGCTAATGTGTTCAGCTTGTCAAATTTACTTAAATCTTCGATCACCAGCAGTGTGACAGTGAAGTGCTGTACTGTATGTTTATAAGTTTGCTCCCCAACAAACACACCAATGTCGACGAAACGTCGTCACCTCCAGGTGATTTTGGTTTCATTCTATAATACTGGACTTATTTTTCCACGAAGGTTTGAACTTTGAGAGTTTTTAAACAGGAGAGAAAAGTTTAATAATTGTAAAAAATAAAGCTGGCTACTTCATAGATTTCACCGATCGCTGGTTATATTTAGAACGTAACTCCCGTGATAAACGAGGGACCAGTGTAGTTCAGGGAGGACTCTGTCCCAGAAGTCATGTCTGAAAAAAGTAGTTCTTAATTATAAGTTAGATTTAACAAGTATGTAAGATTGAGTTTAGAGGTTCATTCAGTAATTAAATTTATTACAGATGATGAGGGTAAAATATATTTTATAACCAAGCAGGTAACAAAGAAAGAACACATGTAAATAATGTCATTATTGTAGGAGAACGTTCTGGAAAAGGTCAAATGACCTTTGGATTAAGAAGATTTAAAGACGGCGTTTAAACTGACCTCACAGCTACAACAATCACAAACACGTGTCCACGTCTGCCTGCAGCCGCTCTGCTCGTCAGGCCTGAAACCGTCTCATTGGCTGCTCTTCTTTTGCTTCACTCTTTATTTGCTCTGATTGGTTCTCCACACTCTGGATAATTATTCATCACTGTCGTGTACAGTTTACTATGTATGCCATTAAAAATGGACTGGAATCATTACTTCAGAACAAACGTGAGACAGTTTATAAATGCGATTTCTTTGTTGTTAGCTTTGTGTTTACTCTTTAACACAGTCGGTGTGTGGGCATGCAGTTCTGACAGCTACACTCATGTATAGAGGATCAGGTTACTTCATGATTTCCCATATGGAAAAGATTTATATAAACCTTATAAAGTTTGTATCTGTCTTGTGTGAAACTTGTATGAAAAGCATACAAGAGTGAAAACAGATATAAGACCCCTTGAAAAATTATATAAATGAAACTTGTATGTTTTGGATACTTACTAAAACAATATATGAAAGTAATGAGAAAGTGGCCACTTTCATGAGTAAATCATATAAGCTTTTACTATTTCTTTTCCATATGGGTTAGCTATAGTTTACAGCTGCTTGGCGCTTTCTTCTAAGTGAATTAGTTGACTTACTATAAGATAGCATAAAGTACGGTAAGATAAGCTCGGTTTTAGCTGGTTACTCGTGCTAGCTAGTACTTAAAAGTTAACCATTATATGTTAGCTCTGCTACGTGCTAACATTTAACAATTAGCTAAAGGTTAACCGTTACATGTTAGCACCTTGCTACGTGCTAGCTGCTCTGGATTTGGTTTTACTGTTAGCAGTCAGGAGCAAACAGAAGCCTGTGAAATGGTGACTCTGGGTGAACTGTGAATGTGCTGACAGCAGCAGTTTCTTCTTCTGCTCCTCCGTGCCCAGCGGTTGTGTCCGGCGGCAGGTTGTGGTTTGCTCTCTTTGTCCACAAAGGTCTTGTGAGTCAAAGTTAAAGTGACTCCATCAGCAGTTTCACTACCTCAAACTGTTCCAGGAACGAACCTAAAATACCTCCGAAGTCCAGTCAGTCCGCAGTGAAGCAATACCTGGAACAGATGTCGCAGATGTGAGTCATGTGGTCGATCAGCTCGTGAAATGGCGGCCCGTGTTGTTACAGTAACGGACTCGTGTCTCAGTACACCTGCTGACTTTACAGCCTTTGATTCATGTGATTGATCCCTTACCTTCTGTTGTTTATGGGTTTATTAAAGTGCCATTTTTTACTGTTTCACTTACACTGAGCTGACGGTCAGACTCAG
>NC_137941.1:280000-329517 GCF_963969265.1 Rhamphochromis sp. 'chilingali'
GCAGATGAAAGTTTAGAATGGAAATCAGGTAAAAACTAAAAGTATATGGACACACTGGGCCTAATATAGAGTGTGACTGTCCAGATACTTTTGGCTCTCCTGTGTTTAGATATGTATTCATGGATATGGATGTGATGGCTCCTCATCCATACAAGTGTTATTCGTGTCCAGGTGTGCACATACCTGGCTGGTACTGCTGATGTACTGAATGAGGGTCTAAAGATAGACGTGAGCATATCCTGTGGACTGTCCACAGACTGATAGCAGGCCGGGCTGTGATTGGGGGATTCCTTCACACGCTGGTGTTTATATTCTGACCCTGCAGTCACGGTTTGTTGCCCCGCCCCTCCCCCTCAGACACTAACAGCTGAGCCAGCTTACACAGGCTTTGTTTGAATCCACCCCCCCACCGGGGTCCCCCAGTTAAGAGTCCTGGGGACACCCCTGTCCTATTGATTAGATGATCCTGGTTAGTGATCGATTGATTGTGTGCACCCAATCTCTCTCACACACACACACACACACACACACACACACACACACACACACACACACACACACACACACTCTCTGCTATTGTGTTTTCTGCCTTTGGAGTGAAAGAATGTGTGGGCGGGGCCTGTGTCTGATGTCTAACGTGTCCTGGGACCACACAGCGAGCCTGTTTGATCACAGAGGGTTAACACCCCCCCCCCCCCCCTGTCCTTGGTATTCAGCCCGGGTCAGCAGATTTCTCCGTCGTGCTTTTTCATCTGCACCTGTCGTGCAGTTGTCCGGGACGCTGCAGACAAAGATCATATTATGAACGGGCTAATCTGCGTGTAGCTGGAGGAGGATCTGCGCTCTGTGGGAACCCGCCGCCGCCTGCCGCAGGAAACGCCATCAGAGCCAGATTAACCCATTCCCATGATGTCAGCGTAGTGTGGCCGCTCACATCAGAGCGCAGAACAACTGCAGACCAATCACGAACACCCAATTCTCACTTCCTGTTTAACACTTGTTAAAGAACATACGCCGTGTTTACAAACACACTAAGGTCAGAGGTCACCCCCTCTTCTTTTGTGTTTCAGTGCTAAACTATGAGAACGTTGCGGAAACTACCTCAGACACCGATGACGAGGACAGTTTCGGAGGAGGTGGCGCAGGAGTGGACGAGGAGGAGGGCAGTCCGGCAGGCGTGCCCGCTCTGGAGGCGTCGCCCCGGGTCGGCCACGCCCTGCTGTCCCACCGTGACCAGGAGAGCGCCGAGAGCGGAGATGGGTTCCAGGACCCCCATGCCTGGAGACGCATCGGTGAGTCACGTGGTCACCTGTGAGTTGGTGAGGTCAGAGGTCAGCGTGCGGTGTTTTGGGCCATGTTTAAGTGTTTTGTAGTTTTTCTGTTTGATTTTAAATCTGGTCTCATGTTCGGTTTCTGCTTCTCATTTTCTCACTGTTTTTGTCATGAATATTTTTATAGTTGTTTGTAGTTGCTGTTATTAGTGTCGGGGGGGTTGAATAGCTAAATGATACCCATGACTCGGGAGGATACAGGAGGAAGGGACCAGCCTCCATCAGAGGAAGAGCAGGGTAAATGATGTGCTCCTGTGTTGTGTTTGGACAGACGGGGGGACGGACGAGTACGAAGCCGTGGGCCCGGAGGCGTCTCCTCACGCTGTGGAAAACAGTGCAGGTGAGATCACACACAATCAATCGTCACCCATCAGCGTCATCGCCGTCAGAAGAGGTTTTATTTATATTTGTCTCATTTTATTTTTAGCTCTGTCTCCATACTTTGCTCCTTTGTTTTTTATAAATTTTTTACTTAACTTTACTGTACGGCTCTTTGGGATAATATTTTTTGTCTTTCTTCATCTTTATTTATTTGAGTAATTAAAGCTAATTAATGATAATGACTAATGATAATTAGCGATCGTAATTAAAAGCGTAATGTAAAATGTCCTGCTGAATTTTTGTCTTTCACATAATTTCCCGAGTAATTAATACAAACTGTGGGATTGCTTATTGGTGTGGGCGTGGCCTACAGCAGGCTGACTTCAGTTGGTTCCTTCGCTGTTGTCGTAACTTTAGAGGAAGTAAACGACATCCCTGGTCATAATGGTCAATGGGCAGTCAGAGGACCCAGCAATGTTAGTTTAGGAGTCCCTCAGGGCTCAATGCCGGGTCCTCTGAGGTTGCAGTGTGATGATTGGTCCTCTGACCGGACGAGCTTTGTCCCTGCATCCAGGGAAGCGACTAGAGGGCATCCCTGAGTTGGACGAGTACTTCCTGAAGCGTAAACTGGAGGACGGCGACAGTCACTCTGCGTGCATCGCTGAGTACCTGCAGCGCAGCGACACTGCCGTCATTTATCCAGAAGCCCCAGACGAGGTGGCGCGCCTGGGCACGCCTGAGGCCACGCCTGAGGCCACGGGGCAGGATGAGAGCGAGCACGGTGAGAGACCGAGAAGACAAACTGAGCATTACAAATCGATTAATCATTTTTAAAGAGATTATTAGTCAAAAAGCTGGCAGCTCAAACATGTGACTCTGAAGCTTTGTAGAGAGAAGTCAACAAGCTGGCTTGTTAACGAGATTATAGAAGATTCAGATTTCACTGGTGCCACTCCGACCGCAACCTTTAGTATGATGTGTGTTTCTGTGACCTTCAATCCCAGACTCATCATTTTGACTGTAAAATCATCTCGAAGTTCAAAACAGTTGGGAGCTTCGGTCATGTGACTTTTCTGTCTAAATAAAGGGTTAAGGACATTGTCTCTTTCCTGACTTCTGACCTACAGACCTTGGACCCGACACGCAGGATGACTTCGCCCAGCTGCTCACGTGTCCGTACTGCGACCGCGGCTACAAGCGCCTGACGTCTCTGAAGGAACACATCAAGTACCGTCACGAGAAGAACGAGGAGAGCTTCCCCTGCCTGCTGTGCGCTGAAACTTTCGGCCACCGTGCTCAACTGGACCGTCACATGACCACACACAAGCCTGCCAGAGACCAGGTAACGCACACCTATTACATCCATTTAAACCTTTATTTAAAAGTCTGTCACAGGAGTTCCAGTATGAAATCCATAAAGACACAGTCTTCAAACGTTAGGACTGACTCCACGCTGGCTTCACTAACAGACAGAAAACTGCAGTGATCAGAGAAGAAGCTGCCGTCAGGTGCTGACACTGCACTGCATCAGCTGTGGATGCTGAGCAGCGGAGGAGGGAGGCTCGGGGAACTCCATCAGTACATGCGATGACTCAGATTAGTAATTAATCAGTGGCTGTGGTCCCTGCAGGGTAAAAACAGATAAAAATACACCAAGGCTGGAAATTTAAGCTGCGTCAAAAGGAGCAGAGGACCGCAGACGGAGCCCTGAGGAATGCCGCCTCATTCTGTTTGTTTAGAAGGGTGAGAGATCCACGTGGCTTCCTGCTGTCTAACACATGAATGAAGTTCCTCCCAGTTCTTCCAGTCTGCCCAGTCGCTCCATTATTAACCACCTCCGTTCTGGGTGTTTTTCTCAGCAGCTGTAATGTGTCGTGCGTGGGAGGTGTGAGTGCGTTGACTTCCTCCGGCCATCAGACTCCACATCAGCTGCTGCTGCTGGAACCGATTAGATTCACGGCCTTCCTCTGATGCTCGGGCAGCCTCGGTGGCAGGCAGGGTGTCACACAGTAATCTAATCATAAGCTGGTGTTAAATGTTTCCTGCACACGCCTGTTTGCTGGCCCTCATGATCAAAAACTCACATTAGAGTCGGTAACTAAGCACTGAGTCATTCAATTTTCCAATTATGCTGTGATCGTAATGAGATTTCCTGAGTTTAGACCTCGGGTCTCCTCACAGAAGCACAAATAGCTTTCATACCTGACCCCCCCTCCACCAGCCTTAACCAGCACCAGATGGTCTTCTCCCTGCTGGATTGAAGACTCATAATCCTCTAAGTGGCCGTTTATTTGTGTACTTCCTGAGTTAAACTGTTAAAGAGAGAACAGGCATGTGTGCGTCGGTGAGGAGGAAGCAGATCTGTCTGTTCAGTCTTCACGGTTTGCCCCCGACAGCAGCGCCTCACTCAGTAATCATTGTTCACGGGCTTTCTACTGTGCTGCTGAGTGCTGCGGTAAAACATCTGTATGGCACGGCCTCACAGCTGTTCAGGCTGTGCTCGCACAGCCGGGACTGCTCCTGAGTATGCAGCACAAACACTCACAGCTGTTTGCTTCTTGCCGTGATGTGGCTGCTTCAAGCAGTGGCCACACTAATGCAGTTACATATATATATATACAGTTAATCTTCACTGCATGACAGTGTGATAAGGAACGCGTGACAGTGCTCAGTCAGCACAAACTGCCCAAGCCCACTTTTATCCAGTTTAACCAGTCCTCAGTTCCTGCATGGATGGGTGGACAGGTGGATGGGTGGGAGGGTGGATGGTGAACGGACAGATGGATGGGTGGGTGGATGCTGGGAGCAGCAGTGTTTGGTTAGGATGGACCTCGTGCAGGTTGTGTTTGATTTGAGTCCAAACTGGTAAGATTTGCAGACAAAGACGTGATCATTAACGACGGTGGTTAAGAAGTTTTGTTGGTGATTCAAAGCACGTAATTTCTTTCAGCGGTAATTTCAGTTTAAACAAAAACATTTGTGTTTGCGTGTGAGGGACTGGGACAAGCTGGTTCATGTTGGAATAACGAGGTCCTGGCAGAGGTTCCCTGCTGGATCCCAGGAGATCTGCTTTCCTGCATTTGTGGAGTCTCCTCTGGGGTTGAACTCATGGTGAATGAGTGCAGATCAGAGCAGAGAGTAGAGCGTTTACTTGAAGCTGTTTTCTCTGCTGTAGACGACAGAAACAAGTCTTCAGGTTTGTGTTTCCTTCACCGATCATCTGCATGTGAGACGAAAGGATTTGAGCTCCCACTCAGCAGAGGGGGGAGGACGCTCCCCGACTGTTTGTGTTTGTTTATCTCTGTATTTGCATTTCAAATGTTGGGAATGCACCTCCACCAGAAAGTGTTACCTCTGCACAGCGCCACCCACGCCGTTTCTCAGAATGCCTATCAGATCTGCTTCACTAAATACTATTAAATTCCCCGTTAGCTCGTGCTCCCTCTCTGCAGCGACTCCCACTCCTCCTCCATCACTTCAAATCTGTTTTTCTCTCTGCAGCCACCACTGCTTGCTGAAGGAACTGGAAACCGCAAGTTCAAATGCAGCGAGTGTGGAAAAGCCTTCAAGTACAAGCACCACCTGAAGGAGCATCTTCGTATTCACAGCGGTGAGTGGAGTTCTGAGGGCCGGATCAGAGCTGAAACTTTCCGCAGACACGGGTCTGATCCGGTCCTCCTCGCGTTTACATCGACTCTGATAAAACGCTGATTGTGTTTCCACATCTGACTGTCTGGCTTCTGCTTTAGCCACAGTATTAATACATCTGACAGTCAACAGTTTCACTTCCCATCTTCATATCTGATCACGAAGCAGTTCAGCTCCAAAAAAGGAACATTTTCATCATGATGGTTTCTATTTTTATTGAAGATTCATCCACTGATTTTTCCATTGATTTGATTATTAAAACCAAAACCCAAAGCGTCAGTTACTGTATCATACATAGTAATGTGAAGTATACTCATAAAGCACCTCATTAAAATGAAGTTTTTAAAAAGAAAACCTTTCTAAAATAGAACATCTGGACCGCCTCCAAAATCTCGCTGCTGATCTGTTTGTTCATTTCAATTTTTGTTAGTCAGCAAACAAACAACTATTCAGACAGTTGCTGGTTATCGTTGAATTGTTTTAATCAGCGAATGAACCGATATTATGAGCTCTGAATAACAGTGGGGGACACGTTAGCTAAAAGATGTGCCAGAGGGTCAGTTCATAGTTAATCCTGGACGTCAGCAGCTGAGATGGTGCATGGATAACATACACTTTGCTGGTGTTGAAGGAGGAAAAGCACCACCTCCAATTCTGGATCAAAGGTGTAAAGATCACACTGGTGACTAACTGTGGACGAATGATGATGTTTTAAGTAAATACCTGACGTTAAACTATAGAGCACGTTTGTGGGCTGAGAAGTAATCCAGACGTTGGGCTGTGTTTCAGGTGAGAAGCCATATGAATGCTCCAACTGTAAGAAGCGCTTCTCCCACTCCGGCTCCTACAGTTCCCACATCAGCAGCAAAAAGTGCATTGGCCTGATTGCCCTCAATGGAAGAGTACGCAATGGAAATGGTGGCAAACTCGGCTCCTCTCCCAGCTCTACAACCTCATCACCTGGAAGCCCCGCCCTGGCCCAGCTTCGCCACAAACTTGAAAACGGGCGCCCGCTGGGGCAGCAAGACCAGCCACGTCAGCTGGACATAAAACCTGAGCCGATGGACTTCAACGACTACCGGCTATTGATGGCCTCACAGCATGCGTTTGGGGGACCCGGGGTCTACCTGAACGGGCGGGGGGGAAGCCCCTTGGGTTTTCACAACTCCTCCCAGAGTCCCCTTCAACATCTGGGAGGCATTGGGCTGGACCTCCAAATGCTGGGCTACGTGAGATCCCTTGGCAACAACCTGAGCGAGGTGCAGAAGGTGCTCCAGATTGTGGACAACACGGTGTACAGGCAAAAAATGGATGGAAGCCCTGAAGACAAGCTCAGGTCCTACATGAAGGAGTTAGGTGCCCAGATGGAGGAGACCAAGGCAACTCAGGGTGGCTTCCTGGTGACGGGCGACGGCAGTCCCACCAAGAGCATCATAGATTACACACTGGAGAAGGTCAATGAGGCCAAGAGTCTGATCGACGAGTCTAAGAGGCAAGAGGGTGTTAAGAAGGAGAAACCAAGCCATTCTGTGGATCTCAGCAGTGAGGAAAAGAAACATGAAAACCAGAACCAGTTCCTGCCATTCTCCTGCCAATACTGCAAGGAGACCTTCCCCGGGCCAATCCCCCTGCACCAACACGAGCGCTACCTGTGCAAAATGAACGAGGAAATAAAAGCCGTCCTGCAACCGGCAGACGGCTGTCCCGCTGGCCACCAGGGAGGGATGTCCTCCGAGGTCTCCAGCAACGACCGAGCCACCAGCCCCGTCAGCCACTTCAAGGATCACGTGTCGTTGCTCAAAGCTTATTTCGCCATGAACACTGAGCCCAACTCAGAGGAACTGCTCAAAATCTCAGTTGCTGTTGGCCTCCCTCAAGAGTTTGTCAAGGAGTGGTTTGCCCAGTGGAAGAGCCAAAACCACCACGGTAAAAGGTCACCACCTCCTGACTGCAGTGGACCAGAAGTCAACCACAGATTGAACCGGTCTCCAATGTCACTTCCAGCTACAGATTTACACCGAAGCTTCACTAATGGCTTTTGCGAGTCCTCCCACCAGTTTACAACCAGCCGGCAAACAGCAGGGCAAAAACCACTAGAATCATTGGACCACTTGAGAAGCAACACTCCATCACCCCTTAACCTTTCCTCGACTTCCTCCAAACACTCTCAGAGTAGCTCTTACACTCCGAACAGCCTGAACTCGGAGGAAGCCCGCGGGGACACACCGCTGGATCTGTCGCTCCCCAAACACATGGCGCAGAAGCGCGCCTCCGCCGGAGAGAAGCGGCCCAGACCCAATGGTTTAATCAGAGAGCACAACGGGGAGGCTTTGGGGCGAGAGCAGGTGTCTGGGCCCTTTGATTTGGTCAACATTAAGAAGGAGGTGCTGGGATCTGATGGTGGAGGGAATGCTATTCACCAACTGGAGAAAAGCACCAGTCCCATCTTTGGGATTAATGCCTTTGCTGGCGGACCTGTCTACACCTCCCTTCCACCTCACGGAGCATTTCCACCACACACCTTCATGACTCCTGCCCAAGCGACCATCCCAGGCCTCAGGCCCTACCCGGGTCTTGACCCCATGAGCTTCCTGCCTCACATGGCCTACACCTACGCCACTGGGGCAACCACATTCGCTGAAATGCAGCAGAGGAGAAAGTACCAGCGGAAACCAGGCTTCCAGGTAAAAATCATGTAAAGTAAGGACAATGCGTTTTGTTTTGTTTGTTCTTTCTTCTAAACAGAGCCAGCCAGGAGCCATGGAGGGTCAGTATTCCCAGGTTTTGGTAACCCCGACCTGCTCAGACTGGAGTGTGTTGCACTGAAAACCTCCAAACTGGCCGTGCATGGCTCATGGTTGGACAGATAACAGCAAAGACAACAGGTGGCTGTTAGTTTTCAGGGCTTTTCATCTCCATCACACAACATGGCGGCTGGCAGTCCAAACCCGCCGTCAGCTCCGTTAGCTTTGATCATGATGACGTGTTTGCTCCACAGCACAGAAGTTGGATAAAGGGATTGTTTGTTGGGCTTGGGGCTTACAGCTGTCTGTATAGTGATGTGTTAAAAGTATTGTTGACCCAGCCAGTGTTGAGCGTGGAGAATTTTAAAGGGTCTCCCTGCCACGGGACCTATGAGCTGAGCTTCAGCGTTTCCACTGTGGCGTCTACATTTAACTGGTCTCATTATGGGGCGGGATGTGTTTGCTCCGACTGAAAGTAGTCAGAGTTTTCCAGGTTTCATGTATGAGTATTTTTAAAAATGCAAAGTGTGGAAGTAATGCCAGAGAAAAAGAGGCTGGTTCCACAAAAGACTCGAACACCTCCAGATCAGAATTTTTTGCCCTTTAAAGGAAAACTTCACTTCCTGTAAAGAAGGGAAGTTCATCTCCTGAAAACAAATCACAGATCAAATCTGGATTTAGTGAAATGCTGAGAGTTTTTCACTGTGCCATCATAAATACCGTTTGTCAGCAGCACCAAAGGTAAACAGCTCATAAGTCCCGCCCCTTGAAGCGCCGGTCACCGCTGACTCTTGGATGATTTGTATGAAAGCAGCTGCGTGGACTTTTTGGGAAAGTTCCTGAAATTGAAACTAAAAATGATGGTCAGCGCTTTGTTCCGGTCTCGTGGTAAACCTCTGACCTCAGCTCACCTGCTGTCAGCTGTTATCTGTAAACACACCCCTCTTTCTCAGAGTCTCCTGGGTGAGGGGGACTTACCGGGTTGGGCCTTTAAGCCCTGTCCAGACTTGGGATCATAGAGGCGGTGGGGGGGAGTCTCGTGGCGCGAGGCTGACAGGTGTGGGATTATCGGGGTACTGAAGCTCTGTCTCTGTCTCAGGGGGAGCTGCTGGACGGCACGGCGGACTATCTGTCAGGCCTGGACGACCTGACAGACAGCGATTCGCTGCTCTCCAGGAAGAAGATTAAGAAGACTGAAAGTGGTATGTACGCGTGTGACTTGTGCGACAAAACATTCCAGAAGACCAGTTCCCTCCTAAGACACAAATATGAGCACACAGGTATATATAACACTTGGACACTTCTTTTTACCCACCCAATGCCTCCTTATTTCCTCTGTCCTCACTCTTCTGTTTCCTCACGTAGCTCCCCACTCGTAGCTCTGCTTCTCTCTTTTGTTCTCTGCAGGCCGTGGCCTTTAACATGCGCCTTTCTTTTCAGCGGGGGGTAGGCAGCCTTTAATACAGAGAGCAGTACAAAAACATTCAGCGCCCCAAATATCAGCAGCACCTCATTCACACTGAGAGAGGAGGAGGAGTGCATGTTTGCATGACTGTGTGAAGATCAAAAGGAAATATTAATTACAGCCGAGAGATGGTCCATTTTTTTCCATTTTTAAACTGGAAACAAACAACTTATGATAACACCACAGCAGGAAAGGTGAAGCAGCAAACACTGTTCTTATTAAAGCGTCCCAGTTTACCGAGTCGCCCCGCAGGAAATGTGATGAATGTGGAGGCTTCAGTAAGACTGCAGCATTGTGGGGTTTAATGCTTTCATGAGATTTCTCTGCAGGACTCTTCTGATCCAAATCAAAATCCTAAACGACCCCCCAGCATGTCCTGAATAAAGTCAGTGTTTCACTAGTTTGGTGTCTCATCTTCACGCCTTTCGCTGCATCACGGATAAAGGTAATCTGTGGCGTTAAGCAGAGCCACACCCTCAGACGACTCTGGCTGCACGGCGTCAGCTCAGTTTGTCATTTTCTCACTGCTCTGGAGATAAAATCAGTGCTTTTTAAATGAAGTTTGGTTCATGTCCTGCCTCACACATTAACCCACATCACTTCCACTTAATGACCCATTAACATGCAGCATATTTACAGCATTTCATGGAGCCTCCTTTCAGCTGCTCGTTATCAAAGGTAGTAACACATGGTAATGACTAGTTTTCTGTTCTTGAACACTCACATTCATCTTGATTTTACTTGTGTTTTTTGTTTTCTCGTCGTTCTCATGATTTTATTATTTAATATTAAATAGTAATTTTTCATTGACGGACGTCAGACTGATGCTTCCTGTCGTCAAATTCGGTGCTTGTCCTGGTGTTACAGTAAAGTGGGGTTTATGATTTGGGAGTTGGAGGCTCACGGAATGATAATCATGTGTTGTTTGCATTCCTCTGACATGTGATAGAACAAAAGCTGAACATGAGAACACGTCTTTGTTGTTCCCATTGATACAGGAAGTCAAACCTGCGTGTTCGTGCTAATATTGGAGTTTGGTTGATCTTACCTGTGTGCCGTCCTCACAGACTCAGACCTGCTCTACCTTCATGTCTTTCACTCAGTTGCATCACCCTCATGTTTCCCTCCCACCTCCAACACTCGAAGCAGGAATCTACCGTCTCAGTTATTTCTGCCGCAGTGTGTGTGTGTGTGTGTGTGTGTGTGTGTGTGTGTGTGTGTGTGTGTGTGTCAGAATGCCAGCTATGGTGGATGTTACAGGCGCTCCGGGTCTATTTGTGGCTATGATCTGCCTGTGTGTGTGTGTGTGTGTGTGTGTGTGTGTGTGTGTGTGTGTGTGTGTGTGTGTGTGTGTGTGTGTGTGTGTGTGTGTGTGTCGGGGTAAAGCCATGTTTTTGGTGCATGTGTGCGTGGGACGTGTGATTGGGCAGCATTCAGCCTGCCAGTTGGCAGCAGCTGAAGCATCCTGTTCAGACATAAGAAATTTCCGCCTGTACAGTCGTAGTAAACCAGCTCTGTGTGTGTGTGTGTGTGTGTGTGTGTGTGTGTGTGTGTGTGTGTGTGTGTGTGTGTGTGTGTGTTGGGAGCTGTTACAGCTGTTAGGGTTCCTGCCCCTCCTTAAATTTAAATCCGGAGCTGTGATGTCATCGCAGCTGACCGCAGGCCGCTGAAGGTTCGCGTTACCTCGTGGTGTCTCAAGCATGCCTCATTGTTGTTATGGCAACAGACAGACACCGAGGGTGTGATGAAATGTTAACAGGATGAGTTGAAGATTTTAGTTCAAACCTGTCATGTTTTTGTTGTTTTTGTTTTTTACCGTCAGCCAATCACCGCACAGGTTTCAAAGATCTGTAGTTCAGTCTTCTGATTGGTGATTGTTTCAGCTGTGTCTTTGAGTTAAGAGAATTTTTTCTGGTCCAGCTGTAGATTTATGTCTCTTTATGAAAAAACACGTGAGAGTTTTCCATGTAGATCAGAGCTGAAGTGATAAACCGTGGAAATAATCAGCAGACAGGTTGATAAATGGACAACATCACTTCCATTTTTCATTTTTTAAATTCATTTTTAACACGCCCACATTTCATTCAGCCTAGTCTGGATTAGTTACTGCACTTCATGCCCAGTTACAGCTGTTGTGCTGTGGACCAGATGTGGCCCAAAGATAATTAACATCTGGTTCCATAAAGGTGGAGCTGCGCCTGAGTTTAGGCCAGACTTCAAAATAAAGTCTAAAATCTTCTTACCTGATTAATTAATAAACACCATCCACAGAGTCCAGACAGTTTCCAGGTCTTCATGCAGTTGGAAAACCTTGGAAACACAAATGTTTCCTGGTTCTTTGTAGTGTTTGTACGTCCTCGGTGTCTGTAGCTGTTCAGAGTTTCTTGTTCCTTCGTTGGGTTTGCAGCTGTCTGTCATGTGCTGATTCACTCTGCTGTGTGTCTCCGTGTCCAGCTGTGTCCGTCCTGACCGTGTCCCACCCTCCATTGTGTTTCTGCAGGTAAACGTCCGCATCAGTGTCAGATCTGTAAGAAGGCCTTCAAACACAAGCACCACCTGATCGAGCACTCACGCCTGCACTCTGGAGAGAAGCCCTACCAGTGCGACAAGTGCGGCAAGCGCTTTTCGCATTCGGGTTCGTACTCGCAGCACATGAACCACCGCTACTCATACTGCAAGAGGGAGGCCGAGGAGCGTGAGGCGGCCGAGAGGGAGGACAGGGACAAGGGAGGCGGAGGAGGCGTTGCAGTTGCAGGGCTGGAGCCCACCGAGCTGCTGATGAGGGGCTACCTCCAGGGGCTGGGGCCCCTTGGATACTCGGACCCAGAGGACCAGCAGGAGGATGGCGGCAGTGCGATGCTGAGGGTCAGCGGTGAGGGAGGAGTAGGACGGGAGGAGAGGGAAATGGATGGCAAGATGTCTGAGGAGGTGACAGAGCGGCAGGAGGGAAGTTTCAGAAAAGGAGAGGAGGAGCAGGAGTGCGACAGCAGGAGCCAGATGGACTTGATGGGGGACGTTGAGGGTAAAGGCTCGCCGCTGCCGATGGACGAGAGTTCACGAGAAGGGAAAACAGACGGCAGGTCAGACCAGGAGGACTGATGAGGAGCAACAAAAGCTTTGGGACGCTGGCTCGATGCAGCTGCTGCTTTATGAGGGGCTGAAAGGAAGATGAGGGCCGGAGGGGACGGCGGTCATCTTCTCACACCAAATTAGTGTTTACTTTAGACTTCCTGCTGAGACTGATGGGTCACAAATGTGTTTATGGTCTGATTCAGCTTCGTTCGCGTTCAGCCGACCGAAAACATAAATGATTTTAAAAAGGCTGTAATGTGCAGTTAACTTAGTATTATTAACAAAACTCGTGGCCTCTGATTTATCAGGTTCAGTCTGATTATTTTCTCCTTCAAAGTGTTTGTTGACACCTTTTCTTAATGGAGTCCTGTTTCTTTAACATTTTAAAGTTTAAGTTCTGCCGGTAGCTAAAGTGCTGGGATAGTTTCACAGCCAGAAAGGCCGAACTTTGAACCTCGGCAGTTCAGTCTGAAGCTCTCAAACCCTGCAGCTTAAGGTTTCTGCTGAGCTGATGTTAGATTTGATTGATAGATTTTTAGATCTTGGGGCAAAACCCCAAGACCCCAAGGCACTAGTTTTCAACCTTTAAGTAAAAACACTGAAAATAGAGCCCAAAAAGCTTCTACTTAAATTGGACAAGCAAGCCTGTACAGTACAGAAGTATTTTTTTATTATTGTGTTTGTGAATCCAAGAGAAGACAGGTTTACCTTGAGACCTACTGAGAAACCAGTTTTGTTGTAGCAGAACACCATTTACTAAAGACACTAACAGCAACCGTAGCAACTCTGAATGACGTGTTAGGGTGAGCGATGGTCTCGGTCTAATTAGGGACTCTGTGGAATGAAGAGCAGGTTCAAGTTGTAGTTCTCTGAACACCAGGTGTGGTCTTTGAGGCGTACCGTCATATACGCGTGGTCGTTAATGATCCCTGCTCGATTTTGCTAGGTTAGCTTGTTTTCATCACCATGATACCTAAACACACATTCAGACCTGTGGGAGGTTTTATGTGAATGAAATAATGATGCTAGCAACATTATTTTGTATGATTTTAAGCATTTGAGGGTAAATCTTTGGAATCAATTCAATTTTATTTATACAGCGCCAAATCACAACAAAAGTCGCCTCAAGGCGCTTCATAGATACAGAGAAAAACCCAACAATCATATTACCCCCTATGAGCAAGCACTTTGGCGACAGTGGGAAGGAAAAACTCCCTTTTAACAGGAAGAAACCCGCAGAACCAGGCTCAAGGAGGGGCAGGGCCATCTGCTGTGATTGGTTGGGGTGAGAGAAGGAAGACAGGATAAAAGATATGCTGTGGAAGAGAGACAGAGGTTAATAACAGATATGATTCAATGCAGAGAGGTCTGTTAACACATAGTGACTGGAAAGGAAAAACTCAATGCATCATGGGAATCCCCCGGCAGCCTACACCTATTGCAGCATAACTAAGGGAGGATTCAGGGTCACCTGGTCCAGCCCTAACTATATGCTTTAGCAAAAAGGAAAGTTTGAAGCCTAATCTTGAAAGTAGAGATAGTGTCTGTCTCCTGAATCCAAACTGGAAGCTGGTTCCACAGAAGAGGGGCCTGAAAACTGAAGGCTCTGCCTCCCATTCTACTTTTAAATACTCTAGGAACAACAAGTAGGCCTGCAGAGCGAGAGCGAAGTGCTCTAATAGGGTGATATGGTACTACAAGGTCATTAAGATAAGATGGGGCCTGATTATTTAAGACCTTGTATGTGAGGAGCAGGATTTTGAATTCTGGATTTAACAGGAAGCCAATGAAGGGAAGCCAAAACAGGAGAAATCTGCTCTCTCTTTCTAGTCCCTGTCAGGACTCTTGCTGCAGCATTTTGGATTAGCTGAAGGCTTTTCAGGGAGTTTTTAGGACTTTCTGATAATAATGAATTGCAGTCGTCCAACCTGGAAGTAATAAATGCATGAACTAGTTTTTCAGCGTCACTCTGAGACAGGATATTTCTAACTTTAGAGATGTTGCGCAAATGGAAGAAAGCAGTCTTACATATTTCTTTAATATGTGCGTTGAAGGACATGTCCTGGTGAAAAATGACTCCAAGGTTCCTCACAGTGTTACTGGAGGCCAAGGTAATGCCATCCAGAGGAAGAATCTGCTTAGATACCATATTTCTAGGCTTTTCAGGGCCGAGTACAATAACCTCAGTTTGATCTGAATTAAGAAGCAGAAAGTTAGCGGCCATCCAGGTCTTTATGTCTTTAAGACATTCCTGCAGTTTAACTCATTGGTGTGTGTTATCTGGCTTCATGGACAGATAGAGCTGGGTGTCATCTGCATAGCAGTGTAAATGTATGCTATGTCTTCTAATGATGCTGCCTAAGGGAAGCATGTATAATGTAAACAGAATTGGTCCTAGCACTGAACCCTGTGGAACTCCATAATTAACCTCAGTGTGTGAAGAGGACTCTCCATTTACATGAACAAACTGGAGTCTATTAGATAGATATGATACAAACCACTGCAGTGCAGTACCTGTAATACCTACAGCATGTTCTAATCGCTCTAATAGGATATTATGGTCGACAGTATCGAACGCTGCACTGAGGTCTAGCAGGACAAGCACAGAGATGAGTCCACTGTCAGAGGCCATAAGAAGATCATTTGTAACCTTCACTAAAGCTGTTTCTGTGCTGTGATGAGCTCTGAAACCTGACTGAAACTCTTCAAATAAACCTCTGCAGATGATCTGTTAGCTGTTTGACAACTACTCTTTCAAGAATTTTTGATATGAAAGGAAGGTTGGAGATTGGCCTATAATTAGCTAAGACTGCTGGGTCTAGAGATGCTTTTTGAGTAAAGGTTTAACTACAGCCAGCTTGAAGGCCTGTGGTACATAGCCGATCATTAGAGATAGGTTGATCATATATAAGATCGAAGAATTAATTAATGGCAGGACTTCTTTGAGCAGTTTTGTAGGAATGGGTCTAAAAGACACGTTGATGGTTTGGAGGAAGTAATTATTGAAGTTAACTCAGAAAGATCAATTGGAGAAAAAGAGTCTAACTTAACATCGATGGTACTAAGAGTAGCTGTAGATAATATTACATCTGTGGGATGATTATTGGTCATTTTTTCTCTAATGATAAAAATTTTATTTGTGAAGAAGTTCATGAAGTCATTACTAGTTAACGTTAAAGGGATGGTTGGCTCAAAAGAGCTCTGACTGTTTGTCAGCCTGGCTACAGAGCTAAAGAGAAAAAATCATAGCCTGAACCTGATGAGTCAAAGGTCATGAGTGTTTTGTGTGAAGTTTGGTTTGATGAGCCCAAACGGAGAGGCGGGTCCACAGGAAGTCTGAATAACACTGGGATCTATTATTGTTATTATCAGTGTTAACGTTTAACTTTTAAAACGCCTCCACGCCGCAGGTAACCTCCGTCAGTCCCTGAGCGGAGACTCGACCCCATGAGCGTCCCCCCCCCCCCCCCCCCCCCGAAGCTTGTGGGACCGTTTAAAAATCCACATTATGCAAAAAACAAAAGAAGAAGAAGAAGTCGTAATGAGTATCACTATAATGAAATGAAGCTGTTTTTAATGTACAGTATTATAAAGGCCTAAAAGCTGTGTGGTGCTATGTTGTTCTTAACTTTCGGTGTGTTGTTGTGTTCGAACCTCACTTCAGGAAATTGCACTCCACTCCCTGAATCACTACAAAATAAAAGAAAAAGGAAAAAAAGAGGGTATACAGCCTCGAACACTCGGCCACTTCCTGTCAGTGTTATTGTCGTATTTTATCTCCTTTTACTGTGATGTTTTTATTTTTTATTCGACTTTATTATTTTGCCAACTAACCACATGACTTTGGGCCTCCTGATTTGTTTTTTTACGTGGAGGAACATTTAAACCTGTGTGATTTTCAAAATAAAACGTGGAGTCTTAAAGCGCAGAGGAAATGAAAATGAAAGGCAGAGCCCTCTGAGTGTGTTGAATTTTCTCCAGAGAAAGCCTTATTATATGCAAACCTTTCACCTGTGCCATCCCTGTACAGCGCCACCTGTCCTCTGCTTCAGTATTAAAGTGACGAGCTTACCTGTCCGATGCGTCAGTGTTAGCGTAGCAAGGCGTCAGTTTCTTAGTTTACACGTTTGTGCAATTTTCTGTGTTTCTGTTCACCTCAGTATTTCTGTCAGTATTACTTTTGTTTTTAATTTGAGAGTTTGCCATTTTATTTATGTGACTCATTTTATATTTCCTAATTTTATTTATTTCATACTGTAGTGTACAGTATTAGAGTTCCTCACAAACATCTATTTTAGTAAAATGATCGGAGCAAAACTCTGGAGCTTTTCTTGTTGCTTTCTTTGTTTTTTCCAAACTACTGGAAATTTTAAATTTGGGGAACTTTGGATACGAAGCTTCTGGTGAAAACACTGTATTTAAAAAAAAAATCCACTTTAATCATCCCACTAAAGAGGTGATGAAAGACTGGTGAAGACGATGAAGGAATTCCTGAAATGTTTTATGATTTTTCATTTTTAATTTCCATGCTCGAATAAATGTAGCCAAAATCAATTTTAATAAAGCTGTGTTATTCTTCTTGTAGCACCGGGGTCTGATTCATTAACGCCTCAGCGACGAAGACGAGCGCCGTTTTTAGCTTCCTCGTGTTACCGTCACATTGCTGCTCGCTCACATCATCGCTCCCCCCCCCCCCCCCCCCCCCCCCACACACACACACACACACACACACACACCTGACCGCAGTACACACACCTCTCAGCACGCTGGCTTCAGGCTGGACCTTCGTCCTGAACATGAGCTCAGCACTGACGGATAAACTTTATTTAAACTGACAAACTCGTGTTCCGGGAGCTTAGCCTGTGACAGCATGGCCCTGAAAGGAAAAGAAACACTCTGTAAATTTTACTTCCAGGTGATTCGTGTGGTGGAGGAAGACTGCGCAGCTCTCGTTTCTCTGTCTGGTTCAGGCTGAAATCATCGGTTTTCTCCACATTAGCAGGACGTGCGCTTACAGCCTCTGTGATTTATGGCTTTTATCTGCAGATGCAAGCAGGTGTGGTTCACACACAGTGCAGAGAGGAGCTGATCTGAGACCAGCGAGGACCCACACAGCCTGAGGAGAGCTGACACGGATTAAACTGCTCAGAATGAACTCGCGGCTTTTATTTTAGGCTCGTTTGTAATTAATGATTTCCTGAATAAACTATGACCCTTTTTGGAATAAAGGTTGTGGTGTGAGTGCTGTCTCTGCACACCTGACAAACAAACATGTCGTCAGTAACTGGAGATGTGATCGTTCACACTCTCCGCGCCGTGATTCACACCTTCATCCTCCACACCTGCCGAGCGGCTCACGTCCATCCCCGCCTCCACCCGGCGAGCTAACGGATGCTGTCATGAGTCCTCTTACCTGAATGATGCTGGACGTCCACACGGCGCTTCACAGCTTTCACTTTAGTCCTGCTTCAGGTGTGTGACGGGGTACGTCCATACTGGGTCCTGTAAGCGTGCCATACGGACGATAAAGTTTGACTTTGACGTGGTTTTAAATCAGTGTTGGTGCAGTGATCTCTGCTCTGAACCATTCGTCAGAGCGCAGCAAAGCCTTCAAACCACCTGAAACCAGCCCAACGTCACACCTGTCTCACAGGGTTTATTAATAAAGATTTATGCAATTTAACAAAACAGCCAGACAGCAGTCAGCTGACCCGTCATTGCCCTTTGATCACTGGTTCATGACTGTTAGTGAAGCAGAGTGACTCATGCAGGTGAGAACAGGTGTGTCTGGTGAGTGTGAGCTGCAGAGTTTTACCTGCGTAAACACAGTGCAAAGGTTTCCTTTACTGAAGCATGAAGTACATGTATTCATGAGACACGCAGATGTGTGATGAAGATGGTCAGAGAACATCAAGTGACCCACGGACATGCAGCATCATGTGACTGCAGTTTAACAGTTTTATAAAACAGAGAAACAGACTGTATGCAAACATGTAGGCGTGACACTCACAGAGGTCAAATGAGCCATCGTTCCATTTTTCAGCCACACCATCAGGGTCAAAGGTTAACCAGGTGACCTGCTGCCTGCTTCTTAAAGCTGCTGATTATCAAAAATGTAGCCACATCTGTCCCCAGGACAACAGGCGTGAGTGTCCTCTGTAACTTGTGTGAAAATTTGGGCGTGAACAGAAGCTGTTGTCCAGGTAAGATAGCACCTGGTCACACATGCTGGTGTGTTCAGGTGAGTCTCAGGCAGGGGCGTAGTTTCCAGGGAGGTTAGGGGGATTATGACCCCCCCAATAATCAGACCCAACCAATATAACCCCCCCCCCCCCCAATAAAATTATGAATTATTTTGCATAAATAGGCTGTTGATTTTCTTTACTCATTTCAGGAATTCCCAGCAAAATAGTTGCATGTTTAATCATCTGGGAATTTACCCAGATTTATTTATTTATTTAGACAGAGATCTTGACCCCCCAAATGTTCAGCACAAAGTTACCCCGATGGCTCAAGTTTATTCACATAATAATTAAACTTGGATTAAATTACTGTAAATCCCCGCCTGCTGCTAACTATACTAATGCAGTATTACTGCGGTAGTAGCAGTACTGCTGATACTTTACTGCGTACTAAAACCACAGGCTGGTGTCTCTGAGTGTGTAATACTCTTTAAACTGCAGTTTTTAACCTCTGACTTTAAAATTTTAGCCCTGCGACAGACTAAAGACTGGCGACCTGTCCAGGGTGTACCCCGCCTCTCGCCCCTTGACAGCTGGGATAGGCTCCAGCACCCCCGTGACCCTGAAAAGGATAAGGGGAAGTGAATGGATGGACTTTAATTTACATTTAACTATTTTTTCCACTCAGAAGAAAAGGCGGGAAGAGCTGCTCGGCTAAACCGACGTGATGACGTCAGACCGTGCGTATTCTGCTATGATCCGGGAGATGCTGTCAGAGGTGAGTGTCCCGCTGTCGGTGAACTGGCCGTTCGTATGAGGGTCCTCGGTGGAAGCACACCGGCGGGTGCTCCGGTCCTCCTGCCGGCTGCCAGTGGCGGGGAGTGTGGGGGAGGAGCGGACTTTGCACCGGGGAAGGAGAGCTACCTGATTGCGGCTAGCTGTTAGCCGCTATCAGCTAACTGAGTCCTGGTGATACGCTTTTAGAGCTAACGATGCTAACGGTGCTAACGGAGCTAACGGAGCTGGACGGAGAAGCCTAGAAACAGTGCTACTCCAGGACGTAGACAGAGCCCTGACTCGGTGCGTGGGAGAGTGTTTGGGTCATTGCACTCACCACCAACAAACACCGTACCTGCGCTCAGACGCACACTGAGGTACAGGCGATGGATACCTGTGCAGGTGTTTGCTCTGAGAAACCAGTCTGTGGATGAATCAGCTGATGGGTGCACTAGTGACAGGTGACAGGTGAAGGCTCTGGGGTGTCTCAGGTGTGTTTTCATTTTCAGTAAGAAACATGTACCTGCTGGCGTTACTCAGGTACAGCTCCTCCACCTGTGAGGTCCAGGTGTTCTTATTTCCACCCCATCAGTGTCCAGCATCATGTTCAGGTCATCCCATCTCAGATCACAGTGGGTTTTTACTTCCCAGCTCCACAGTAAACTTCCTATCAAAGCGAGTTTTTACTCCCCACTGTTGTCAAGTGCCTGCTCACAGGGGCCTGACAGCATTATTGTGGGGTCTGTACCTCACAGTAGAAAGCACTGTGAGGCAACTGATGTTGGGATTTAGTGCAACATAAATACATCAGAGTTGAATAAAAAACGTTGAACG
Source organism: Rhamphochromis sp. 'chilingali' (assembly GCF_963969265.1). Lineage (NCBI taxonomy): Eukaryota > Metazoa > Chordata > Actinopteri > Cichliformes > Cichlidae > Rhamphochromis > Rhamphochromis sp. 'chilingali'. Next base: position 300,375 of record NC_137941.1, read on the forward strand.
GCAAAACAAGCAGTGACAGACTGGGAATGGTTTACGGATGAATTTCACAATACTGCAAAATAACCACATAGAATAATATTTGATTCTAAACATCCAAACATTAAACAGGAACACTGAGACAGATCAGAGAACTGGAGTGAGCCGTTACATTCATTCCACTCATTCATTAGTTTCGGTGAATTTCCACAGTGGGTTTGATGTTTCACTCTGGTTTTTATTGGTTTCACTGCTGGTTTTGGTGTTTTTAATGATTATTGTAAGGAGGGCATGTGTCAGAGGCAGATTTATGAAAAGACTTAAAGACGCCCACAGTGTCGCTAAACGCGACCATCACCTCTCTGTAGTTTTAGTTTAGTGTTGGTGAGAGTGAGGCAGGCTCTGTGGAGATCCTCTGTACATCAGTTAGTGCAGAGTCACTGTGGGCTGAGCAGGAAAACCCCACAGTGACATTTACAGTGCAGATGGGGGCGGGTGCAGTGCTACTGGGACTGTCATCACATTATTGTCCTCCAACAGGCCTCAGCATGGCACACGCAAAGTATAAAGACACGAGGGGTGGCTCAAGACTTTGGCACAGTACTGTCCATGCTGAGGGTTTAATAATGAGAGGAAAAAAACAAACGTGATTGGTTCATGTCTCAGTCCGATATGACCCCAGGGGTCGTGACCTTTGCTATCAGACGCGATCCGAGTTGCTCTGCAGGGCCGAGGAGGAGCACGCTCAGGCGTGCAGCAGGTGGTGAGGTCGGAGCTCAGCACAGGTCACCTCTGTGGGTTTGGACTGCTGGCTGAGGGTGGAGGCGGAGGGGCAGGTTTAGAGCAAAAGTGATGCTTCGCCTCTGTCTTCATGGTCGTGGAGATTATCGACTCATCAGGGAGCTGCTGGAGAAGAAGCGCCACAGATTAGCCAGTGAGTGTGCGGTTTCGCAGTCGGACACGCCCCTCGCCGTGATGCCAGTGCTCGTCTTGAAACCTCGTAGCAGGGCTCCTGAAAGCTTTGGGCGATGGGCATCTGTGGTTGTAGATGGAGCTCTGTCCGTCATGGCAGGGTGGAGGCTGGCCTGCCTGATCCTGACCGGTCCGGCCGCTGCATGCTGAGGCTGTCGGGGCTCCGCCCACACCGTGGTTCTGCGGCATGCTGTTTCCATCAGGCTGCGGGGGGGATTCCCTACGGGGAACGCCGCTCGCATTAACCCTTTGTTTCAAGTGAGTCGGCAGCTTCCAGGCGCAGTGGGAGGAAAGGTGTTTAGGTGAGATGAGTGTGAGCTGGAATCCCCCGCTGGCTCCACGGTGGAACCATCCAGCTCACGTCTACTGACACGCTTCCTGCCTCGCCGTCCGGCGCTCTGGCCTCATCTACGTGCCCCTCAAACCCGGCTTCATCGAGCACTGATCGGTAATCAGTCTGATCGACCGGTCCCGGTGTGAGGATGTGAATTTCCTCTCTGATCTTTATTAAATCTCACCACTGCACCACAGACCTGATTCTACTTCCTGTTTTCATTAATAGCAGTCTGTGTGTGTGTGTGTCAGCCTTGGGGTTGAAATGTCTCTAAGAACATTCATTTATTTTCACATCACTGATGGAATCATTTATTTACTGATTGAAAATCAGGTAATGTGATCAGACACAAACATGAAAACAGTCCAATTTCTTTGAACCTGCTTTTACTGTGAAAGGTGACGAGAGGTCGAGTAAAGTAAACGAGGGTCCCTGACAGTTTCGAGGTTCGTGCACACATAACTGAAAAGTAGAAATAAACTTTATTTAAAACAATTGAAACAACACCATCGCTTCATTCATGATTCAGTCATTTTTTATTGTCTGTTTGTGCAGATTCATTTGATCAAAAACAAACTTAAATAATCTGGTGTAGGGCTGGGCCATATCATACCGTTCACGGTAATACCGGTGTAATTTTGGGCAACGATAGAAAAATGAAATATCGCGATAGAATATGGGTAAAACGCGCATGCGCAGTGCCTTTGTTTTCGTACGCACACGTCGGAAAAAGCATGGCGGTGAAAGCAAATCGTTGAATGAAACAGATGAAGCAGAACTGGTTTGTAAAAATGCTGCAGCTTCACTGGTGTGGAGCTGGTTTAGCTTTCGTCTGTCAGACACACAACAAAGCACTATTTTTGGTAGCGCATGCTAGCGGGCCGTCGTTATTATGGTGTTTTTTGGAAAGGATGGCACACTTAAAATCAATCCTTTGATTTTTCTGAAAGTCGACAGAGCCCCTTATAACCCCGTGTGCCTTATGTATGAACTCTGGTTGTGTTTACTGACCTCGAAACTATTTTATGTGCACGGCGCTCGAAAATCTGTCAAATGTTTCAGTACGACTTTGCTAAGCTACGAAGCCGCACCGCGTGATGGATTGTCGGAGCATTACGGCTATCGTAGGCGGAGCCTCGCGGAGTGATACGTACTGTGCTTCAACATAATATTACCGTATTGTGTGTGTATAACCCCTTTAAGTTTTGTGGATATTATACATGGTTATGCTGAGGATATGTCGGCCAGTTTCCACTGGAAATGCCTTTTGGTTAAACTGTCAGCGAGGAATTTGCACTGTTACATTTTTATATAACTTTAATTCACATAAAACTGCTTGTTTAAGTGAAAATACATTGATGTTGTTTTTTTTTTTTTTTTGCACTAATAAAGTTGTGAAGTTGTAAAGTATTTTGTCTCGTGTCAGTTATATCGTTATCGCAAATTTTCAAATGTATATCGTGATAAATATTTTTGGTCATATCGCCCTGCTCTAATCTGGTGTTTCCAACCTCTGGCTCAGGGCCTGGTGAGGGCCCAGAACTCAGTGTGAGAGGTCAGCACAGCAAGACAAAAGCAACATCTTTGTTTTTGTAAATAACATTGTTATTAATGATGATCAGGAATCTGAAGGTTTGTGGGGAGGGGGTGGTCAAACATGTGGTCCCAGGGCCTGAAGAGGTCGGTGCTCCTGATCAGCAGCTCGGAGACGATGACAGGAAGCTGTGGAAAGTTCAGAGAAGAGGTTTAAGCTCGTGTGACGTAAACATGGAAACACTGATGACATCAGGCTGATTGTTGTCTGATTTCTGAATGAACAGATGTTTGACAGGAAGCGGCGCTTCGGGTAGAGCGCTTTCGGTTTCTGGGTTCCTGCTGTGTGTGTGGGCCCGGCTGCTCTGAAGGTCGCGGGGTCCTCCGACTGTATTAGACAGGAAGTTGCTTTCAGAATAACGGCCGACATTATGCTCAGATTTGTCTGCATTAAATCGGCTCATTGGTGGCGCTGATTGCCGCGCCATGCCCGGTGATATGGACTGATTGAGCGTGTGCGGGCGCGCTGAGTGCTTTGTGGGCAGCTAAATGGAGGCGGACTGGAAATCATGGGCAGGGGATTCAGCGGAAGCCGCTGCTGCGTAAACTCCATAATGGATCCATCAGCACGCATTGTGCTGAGGGATGAGCTGCGAGCGCACACAACACAACGACAGCAACAACAATGCAGCGGCAGCTAATCGCCCCGCAGCGCCCCGCCATCTCCTCCATATCTGCTCCGGCGCAGCAGCCCGTGTGATCGGTTCAGCTCGCGTGTCAGCAGATTGGTGCAAAACTTCTGCTCCGTCCAAGTGATGAGCAGGAAAACTCCATCAGCTCCACCAGCCTGCATGCACGCTCACAAAGCCATCGCACTCCTGTATCGCTGTGATCAATATGATCGATGGACCATCAATGGGCCTGACGCACCGACCTCACACTGCAGTGCTGCGTCACAACACGCATGGCAGTAATGATCACAGTGATAATAAACATCAGTGTTATTGATCATAATGATCATGTTGGTATGAGTCATTCATGGTTTGTAAACAGTGATACACACTGTGTGTGTGTGTGTTGGTGTGTGTGTGTGTGTGTGTGTGTGTGTGTGTGTGTGTGTTGCTGTGTGTGTGTGAGATTGGAGTCCCGGGTGACGTCACACACCTGAGCATCATCACACACAAACGCTGACAAGCAGCTTTCAGTCACAACAGAGATACACTCTAACAACTGTCCAGCTGCTTTAATACACCTGAGCAACAGGTAATCAGGGTCTTGGGGGCAGAGTAGGGCTGCACGGTTAATCGTTAGAAAATTGCGATCTCGATTCATACTTATGTGCGATCTCATTTCCAAATGACAACGATTTAAAAAAAAAAAAAGAAAAGGAAAAAAAAGACGACAATTGTACCGCATTTTGATCCGGGACGTAATCTGCATGAAAACAAGCGCTCACTCTTCCTGCTCAATAAATGACAAGGGCGGAGCCTTATACCACGTGATACAGAAGCTGTGCCGTGTGATGCTAAAATTAGCAGGAAAAAACAACGGAGAGCACGTCAGGGATGACGAGAAAGTGACAGGAGAAAATCCGTCCCGGTCAACCACCCAAACACCAATAACGGGAACCTTATACAGCGCTTCCCTATACCCGTCGACCTCCCACAGGCACAAAGACATTACGGAGGCTATCACTTATCACCTGACCAAAGATATGGCTCCATCAACACTGTGCAAAACGAGGGATTTAGGAAAATGATCAACACCCTAGACAAACGCTACACAGTGCCGTCCCGCAACTATTTTTCTATTGTTGCACTACCTGCTCTGTACACGCAGCGTCGAGCAACGGTGGAGACGGAATTTCAAGCAGTACAACATTTTGCAGCAACGACAAAACGTGAGACATTTGTTGTTTTTATGTTCAGTTTCAACTGTTACGAAGTTGATGTGCAGTTAATAAGTGCAATAAATATTTATACTGGAAAAGAAAATCGTGAGAGAATCGTGATCTCAATTCTAAGCCAAAAAATCGTGATTCTCATTTTATGCAAAATCGTGCAGCCCTAGGGCAGAGCCTATTCCAGCTCCACTGTTTAAGCTTTTCCACTTTCCCCTCTGACAGTTCAAACCCTCCTGATTTCCTGCTGTGACAGCCCGGTGCACATGTGTCCTTATATGGAGCGTGTGGGGGTGGCTGCACACAGACGCTGAGCGTGCACCTGTCGCACCTGACCGAACCTGATTCACTGACGCTCAGGTGTTTCATGACTCTGAAGAGTGTATGAAGAGTATATGACTCCATCTGTGAGTAACAGCTCTCATCTGCCCTTACAGGAGACCCCGCCTCCCGCACAGGAGACCCCGCCTCCCCGCATCCTGCTGGTGGAGGCGTTTTATGGCGGCTCGCACAAACAGCTTATGGACCTGTTGAAGGAAAACATCGCGGGCTGCTCCGTCTTCACGCTACCTGCCAAAAAATGGCACTGGAGGGCAAGAACAGCGGCGCTCTACTTCAGCCAGACCATCCCCGCCTGCCCGTCATACAGGTGAGACCCAGACAGGTAACACAATCCACACTTTAACCCTCACTGTGGGGTGGCTGTGGTTTAAACCTGCATGTAACTAATAAACTGTCCCCACCTGAACTCCTCACCTCGTTAACTCTGAGCACAACTGTCAATTAACCACTGACATCACCAAACGAGAGTCAACACACAGACAACACAGACATTTAGAGGGAGGTCTCAGAGGCCTCGCTGCTGCATGAGCAAAGACTTACCTGGTGACGGCCATGAGGATGAGCCTGAGGATCAGAGAAGAAGCTGCACTGCATCAGCTGTGGATGCGGAGGAGGGAGGCTCGGGGAACTCCATCAGTACATGTAATGACTCAGATTAGGAATTAATCAGCGGCTGTGGTCCCTGCAGGGTAAAAACAGGTAAAACTAGAAAGTGCATTTTCTGAAGAAACTGCAGTGTGAATGCTGAAATCTCAATATATGCACTGAAATTAATTAATTGCTGAATTTCAAGTTAAAAATTTTGAATGAGATGAAAAATACAGAAATTTTCACCTGAAAACCAAAGTTCAGAACTTTTGAAAGCTGATGTTCACACAGCAGAAGTTGGAAAATAACTGAAAATGTTTAAATGTGAATTAGAAAAACTTAAGTAATGGGAAAAGAAAATTTTAGAGTCAGAAAACATCTGAATGAATATTATGATATGAAGTTCATATTCTTTAACCCTTTAAGACCTACCATAGAACCAAGTCCGCCAGAGCTTATAGTATATTTTTACATGCTGTGGAGCCATTTTTTTTGGAGCATTTCAAGTTGCTATACATCAATACAACCATTATAGCCCAAATTTTAATAATATGTCTGCATTAAGTGCATAGTAATTACATAAATTGCAAAAAAGTGCAATAAACTACAAAAAAAAACATATATTTCTAGTTAGAGAAATTTAAGAGGCTTATCCCTCAAAACTGTAAATACAAAAAAGTTGCACAAACTAGTTTCCCACCAAAGGAAATTTATTTTGAGTGTCTTCATAGTTTTATTTTGAGATACACCAATTTTCATATACTGCAGGAAAAACGAAAAAATATATTACAGTGCAAATTTGCAAAATAACAGCATATGCATCAAAATAAAAATATTTCCAGCAGTGCAATATGAGTCCTCAGCATCCCAGAAACGACACAGAAAGTCATACAGTCAAACATAACTTTTAAAAACACAAGTATAGGCTCATAAGGCCACGATGGTAAAAAACTACATTTCCGCAAAATGACGTCACTTCCGGTTTCGGGCAGGTCATGCGGTCATGTGATAGTTCACGCTGATGGACGTAGGAAGTGTTACGAACAGCTGATCGGATCGGCAAAGCGTGTTTCTGGAATATTATGTTTTTGTTGCTGCAAGTGCTTTTTATGCAGTTTTTGCAAAGCTATATGTGGAAGGAAACCGTGACCTAGAACAAGCTGATGGCATAAGATGTAAGTACAACTCCTCTGGTTTCATATGCAAAAAAAATTATTGCGCTAGCTTACGTGGTTGCAGTGCTACCGGGATTTAAAAATAGTTACGCAAAATGGAGCGTGTCCGCTCCGACCGGCTTTAAAGGGTTAAATCACAGAATGACTAAAATGTGATCCCTCCACTTGGATCCACACAGTATAAAAAGTTTACATCTCTGAGCTTTGAAAGACATGCTATTGGAAAGAGAACAATGATCGCGACGTTGAGGGTAAAATGATGGCTGTAGAGCAAACACTGTGGACACAGCAGCAGTTGAAAGAGACGTGTTTAAGATGAATCTTGGCAGAGAGAGAGAGAGCTCGTTAAGCAGGTGTGAGCCTGGTTGCTATAGTGACTGCACCCAATGGCTCCATACACACGCACACAGACATGCGCCTCACTTCTGCTGCTTAAAATAAACAGAAAAGTCAGCCCGCAACAAATCGTTCCCAAATCAAAAGTACACGTCGTATTGACAAAATTCTTTCACCGTGAGCGCCAGCAATGTCTAGTCTACTGAATTCTCAGTTTTCATGCCTGTGGAGTTTATTATATGGGCGTGACGACAGTGTAAAGACAGCCTGTACTTCTGATTTTCAAACGAACCTTCTGAGCCATTTTAACATTAGTCTATGGAAGAGTTGGAGGGAGGAGGCTGTGCATTGGTGACATTTATGACAGAACCATAACACCTATTACAATAATAAACACATTGGATGAAAGAGGACAGCGATGGCTACATTTTGAGGGTAAAATCATACCTGTAGAGCAAACGCTGTGGACACAGCAGCAGTTTAAAGAGAAGATTTCAAGATTAATTTTTTCGCTCCTCTCACTCTAGCAGTTGAGCTGTTTCACTCTAGCACCAACATTCCGTCCCATACACACCCATTATAAACTCTGAAACGGGTGAAAAAAAAGCATGAAACTTTGTGTTGCTCTGAGGAGATTTGCCAAAATTCTGTAACTCCCACAACAATGATAGTGACATTTTCTGAAAGCCAACAAAAATACCTACGTTTTGATGTATAATTTGTGGGGGTTGAGGGAAAATTGAGCAAGTAGCAAGTTGTTCGGACATGAAGAGAAGATTGAAAAAGGACAAATGGCCCACTCAAAGCCAACTGCATAGCAACCATAACAACGCATGTATTTTCTGAAAAATCACAAAGATGAAACTCAAAACTTAAAGAGGGATAAGATGAAAACGGTAACAGACATGAAAAAGCTGAATCATACATGAATAGCCCAATAATTTGTGAACATTTTAAAGTGTGAATGGCGTTTCTACGTGAAAGTATGAGGAAGTAAAGTTTCAAAAACGAGCAAGTTTTAGCAGAATTGCGGAAATTTCCCATTCATTTTGATGGGACAAAAAATTGCACAAAAAGCTTAATATTTTAAGTATAATAGCTATAACTACCAAAAGTCATAGCACCCATCTCCAGAAATAGCAGAATAGTTTAAAGTTTGAACGGTGAAAATAGCACAAAAATTGTGGGAGTAGTTAACGTACAGAAGCAACTAGAACTAGAAAAATTTGCATTTCCTGTGAAAATGCTGTGTGGATGCCTTAACGCTGAAGATGTCTGCTGAAAAAAGCTGAAAAAGTTGAAATTTGAAAAAAACGTTGCCCTGAGCAGGATTCGAACCTGGCCCTTCTGGTCTCAAGGCGGCTACTCATCTCACTGAGCCAAACTCATTCTCACAAAGAAGAGTTGGAGAGACTGACAATTCTGCTGAAATGAGCAGAAGTGGCTGAGAATTAATATAATAATAATAATAATAATAATAAACTTTATTTATAAAGCACACTTAAAAACCAAGGGTATGCCAAGGTGCTTAACAAGTAAATAGAGTATAGGAGGAGGATAATAGAAATAGGACCAAAGCAAGTACTAAATATGCAAGCAGATAACTGTCACTAATACATAGGAAAGCAACAGGTACAGAGCAAACAAGAATTTAAATGAGCATAAAAGTGCATGATATAAAATCATAAAAGAAATATTAACTAGAGGGAAAGGCAAGATTGAATAAGTGGGTTTTTAGTCGTGATTTAAACAGTGCAATGGAATCAGATGCGCGGAGGTCGAGAGGAAGGGTATTCCACAGTACCGGGGCAGCCAGAGCAAACGCACGGTCACCCCGGGACTTCAGTCGAGATCTGGGTTGGGTCAGAAGTAGTTGAGTGGCAGATCTGAGTGTTCTAGCAGGAGTATGTGGTTTGAGAAGTTCACTAAGATAACTTGGCGCTAATTTATTAATAGTTTTGAAAGTAAGGAGTAATATTTTAAATTGAATACGGTACTTTATGGGCAGCCAATGCAGGCTAGCTAGGACAGGGGTAATATGGCAAAATTTCCTGGTACCAGTCAAAAGGCGGGCTGCTGCATTTTGGACTGTTTGCAGTTTAAGAAGAAGAGAAGAGGGAAGACCATAGTACAAGGAGTTACAATAATCCAACCTGGAGGTCACAAAAGCGTGAATAAGCTTCTCCAGGTCCTCATGCGGAATATAATGCCTAGCCTTAGAGATAAGGCGCAGTTGGTGGAAGCTAGATCTCACTACAGCAGACACTTGCTTATCGAGTTTGAGCGAGCTATCCAGCAGTACACCCAAGTTACTGACATAGTCACAAGAAAAACTAGCAAAGGAACCCAGGGCAGCACAGAGTTGGGCACGAGGGATTTTACTGTTGAACACCACAATCTCAGTCTTCTTATCATTTAAAACGAGGGAATTACTCAGGAACCATTCTTTGACCTCCCGCATGCATTCTTGAAAGTAGTGCAGGGACACAGCAAGGTCGTCAGTAAGTTCAAAATAGATCTGTATGTCATCGGCATAACAGTGGAAGGCGATATTGTATTTTTCAAAGATTGCGCCTAGAGGGAGCAAATACAATGAGAAGAGAATAGGGCCTAAAACTGATTGTGCTGATAAGAGGTGAAAAGGCTAAAAACTTTGCAGAAAAGGGGTGAATCAGCCGAATTTCTGCTCAAGAGTTTTTTTCTGAAAACAGCTGAGATTTGTGCTGATAAGAGGTGAAAAAGTTGAAAATTTTGCTGAAAAGAGTTGAATGAGAAGAATTTCTGCAGAAAAGATGGAAAGAAGCAGAACATTGCGCTGAAAAGAGGTGAATGAGCAGAATTTCTGCTGAAAAGAGTTAAAAAAGTTTAACTGTGAACTGAAAGAAATGTTGCCATAAGCGGGATTTCAACCCGGGCCTCCCAGTCTGAGAACGGATGCTCATCTCACTGAGCAAAAAAAAAAAAACAGGTCAACCCGGCAAGGAAAATCAGTGAGGCCACTGATAATATGGCAGAAATGGGCAAAAAATATTGCAAAAAAAATTCCATATCTCAAAAAGAATAGAAGTTATGAGCACCAAAATTCATAGCCCGCATTAGCAGAAATAGCAGAATCGCCATTCAAAATAAAGATTTGAAGAACAATACTGTGAATGCTTTTCAAGCATTCACACTAACTTCACCGAGGCTGGAAATGTAAGCTGCGTCAGAAAGAGCAGAGGACCGCAGACGGAACCCTGAGGAACCCTGCCTCGTGGAACCTCTTTAATGAGCATGCTCAGATTAAGTGTCATGTGATTTGTTCTGATAAAGTCCATGTGACCAACATCAGCAACTTTGTCCTTGTGCTGGTAGCAGCGAGCTACACATCCGCTCAGCAGGCCGTTCCAACAAACCAACCAGTATGCTTTGCAGTCTCACAAGGGCTAGTTTGAGCGTTTGTTTCTAACACCTTTAGCATCCTGTGGAGCTCGGGCTGGTCGGGCGCTCAGCTCAACATTTAGGGGATGTCATCAGTGACTGCAGCAGCAAACAGAGCTTCGAGTTCCAATCCAACTTTATTTATAAAGCACTGTAAAACAGCCAGCACAGGACATAAGAACAGCAGATACAACGAAACAGCAAAAGAATAAGCTCTACATTAAAAAAAACAACATCCTGTCAACTGAAAGCCATCTTCTCTCAGGGTGAAGACATTTAAAAACAGAGGCCCGTCTAATCTGTGGAGGCAGATGGTTCCACAGCGTTTCATACAGACGTGTCTACAGATGTCATCACATCCCAAACTCTCTGTCTGACGTGTCCACAGCGATTCACCGTAAGCAGGCAGGGATCACAGCGACCTGAAACCGCCACTCTGACAAGCTGCTGATTCATATCTGATCACATCAGAGAGTGCAGATCAATACCACCGTTCTTACAGGGACAACGCTCTGACTCATCCTCGGAGCAAAGAGTCACCATCTCACCACGCTGACCTTTGACCTCCTACTCCTTCAAAACACTGAGGTGTGACGAGCCACCGGCCTCTGATCTCTCTGTGTGGGTTAGACGCTGTCACCAACTGTATGAGGACATGTCTGTGTGTGTGTGTCCCCCCCCCTCCCAGAGCATGAAAGAAGCAGGGACTTTTATTTTGAAAACCCACTCTGACATTACTCAGCAAAGCCACGAACCATCACTCAAGCATCCATGTGAGCCCTGAACGCTTACTGGCCCTCTCCATCAGTGCAGCCCAGGAGAAGGAGCTCCTCCTCCGGCCTTACACTATCACCTGCTCGAAGCAGGAAGCAGGCGTCGGCTCTGCAGTTCACTGAGGAATTCTCAGTGTTCTGAGATGATCAGCTGAGCTGCTGACACGCTGTCTGCACCTCCTTCATTGTCTCCTCTCTCTGCAGGCTCCTCTTCAGCAGCTCCGTCCTCAGCCTGTGTGAGCTGGCGGCTCTCAGACCGGATCTGGCCCGGCTCAAGAAGGTTCTGTACTTCCACGAGAACCAGCTACTTTATCCGGTCCGCCGACACCAGGACAGGGACTTCCAGTACGGCTACAACCAGGTGCTCTCATGGTGAGTGTGTTTGTACGGGTGGGGGAGTCCATGTCGTGCTGCGTTTGTAGAGCCTAACCAGAAGGTACTGCTGGGTCCAGGGTGTGGGCTATGACACCATTAGGCTGTGAGGGCGATGCACGCAGACAGCAGCAGAAACCATGTGCTCCGGTAACTACCGTCATTGGAGCGAGTCAGCTGGTCTGGAGCTGGCGGTGTGCCACAGAAAGCTGCCGATCAGCTTCCTGTCAGCTGTCTGAGTAATGGCTACTCTGATGTTCGTACTGCCAGCATCCAGCCCGTAAACTGATTATTGATTATTAGCTGATTGATGCGCTGTGCTCTAGTTTGCCTTGGTAAGGCAGTGTGTGATTGGTTAATGAGCTGCTGGGATGCGATTGGTTAATTGCGGGGGCTGTAGTGTTCATTAATCAGCGGCGGGACAGTAACGAGCGGCAGAAAACTGATTGTTGTTGATCTGCGGGCAGCTCGTCAATAAGCCGAGCCGCTCCGTCTCCTCTAACGTGGTTACAGTGCCATCAAATAACACAGCTGGGATCGTTAGCAGATGTCTGATTGGCCCGTGCCCAGCGGTGTCCGCACGCCTCCCCGCAAAGCCTCAGTCCAAACTAATGTATCTGATCTGGATCACTCTGCATGGAGGCGTGTCTTCATGTTCACCTGAAGCTTAAACATGACCTATGTAAACCTGCAGACAGTGGGTCCTTACACTCCTGCCCAGGTTTTCCTCAGAGTTAGTCTGAACTTCAGGACGTAAACACAGGTGTACCTGTTCCAGGACGAAGCTCTGACCTCAGGTCAAAGTTCACGTTACACAGGTGTGTATAGGTCAAAAGCTCCAGGTGCAGACACGGCTACACACTATAAGTGAATAATTTATATGTGAGGGCAGCCAATCAGAGTTTAGTTGTCTTAAAGTGGGAGGAGCTACAGCAGCTTGTTTCAGACAGGTGACCTGAATCTCAGGTAAACTGCAGAGCGTGGCCTTCAGTGATGGAGCTTCATGTCCTCTGTCTCGTGTGTGTGTGTGTGTGTGTGTGTGTGTGTGTGTGTGTGTGTGTGTGTGTGTGTGTGTGTGTGTGTGTGTGTGTGTGTGTGCGCGCGACACCAGCCTGGTGGCAGATGTCGTGGTCTTCAACTCCCGCTTCAACATGGACTCCTTCCTGTCATCCATCCCCTCCTTCATGAACAAGATCCCAGACCATCGCCCCAAAGACTTGGACTGCCTCATCAGGCCCAAGTGTGTGGTCCTGAACTTCCCGCTCCAGTTTCCTGATGTCAGCAGGTCAGTACACGGCAAACCTGCAGTCCCCTAACTCTGGATTGTTCTGTAAATAGTTTGAATAACTTTGCTGTTTACAAATCGTGTGCATAGGTTACTAAAATGTATAATTTCTATTTACATTTCAAGTTATGCAAATGATTCGTTAAACATGTTTGTGTTTGTTACAGTATCCTTTTTCTACTCAGATTTGATGTTTTTGCCTGATTTGTAGATGAGCTGTGTTGATACAGTCAGTAAATTCAGACCTGAGCTTGTGCTGAAAAGACTGACAACAAACAAGGCGAGGAAACCGTTTTTAAAGGTGAAATTTAGAGGTCAGAAACAGCCAATTATACTCCAAAGAGTTAAAGTAATGCAGTACATTACTTAGTTACTCCAGGATACAGATGTTTGATATACTACTGGTTACTTTACTTCCATGATCTGAAACACTGTCACTAATCACCCTGTCGTGATGAGGACGTCTGCTCTGCAGTGTCTCATGTGTCTCATGCTCCGCCCTCACACTGTGAGGAAGTGATGACACGGCCGCCATCCTCCACGTCCTCCTCCGCCATGCTCAACACAGGAAACAGGAGTGTTAACGCTTAGACTGAGGAGGAAGCAGAGAGCTCCATGAAATCTTCATTTCACTGTAATGACCTATAACATTTAAACTCTGCTTACTCTGCTTTCATAAAATAAACAGATGACAATCATCATGTTCTCGGTCAACTCGCTCCGAGAATGTGTGAGAGCGAAGAAACAGTACAGCTGCCTCTGAGCACACCTGAGCACAGCTCCCCTCTGAGACCAATCACAGCGCTGCTTTAGCTCATTAGCTGGCAGGTGTTCCTCGTTCTTTCCTATGGCACAAGAAGGATGCCGCTGCTTGTTGGAGCGCGTGCAGTGTGGTGTTTGTGGTCTCCATCCATCAGGCGGCTCTGACAGGTGGACTCGTGTAATTGGATAGTGATTGACTTGCGGCGGTGCACAGACGGAGCATCCATCACGTCGAGGAGGATCAATGAGCGCATCACGTGAGCAGCAGGTGTCCTCCTGCCCGCAGTGTTTGGTCTTCTAAGCTTTGTCTGCTTTCATAGTGGCTGTCACCTCCTGCAGGTCAAACTCACTGAGTGGAGAACGACAACAGACCAACGAAGGTCTCTGACGCGTCCTCCTCTTCCTCCTGCAGCCTCGGCCTCTGCCTGCACCCACTGAAGCTGTCCAAAAAGTCGATACTCTGATATTAATCAATACTAAAGTCATATAGAATTAAGACATCACGATTAGGGCTGGGCCATATCATACCGTTCACGGTAATACCAGTGTAATTTTGGGCCACGATAGGAAAATGAAATATGGCGATAGAATATGGGTAAAATCCGCATGCGCTGTGCCTTTGTTTACATACGCACATGGCGGCAACGCAGAACGAGAAGAGCAAAAGCGGATCGTTGAATGAAACGGATGAAGCAGAACTGGTTTGTAAAAATGCTGCAGCTTCAGTGGTGTGGAACTGGTTTAGCTTTCGTCCGTCAGATACACAACAAAGCACTATTTTTGGTAGTGCACGCTAGCGGGCCGTCGTTATTACCGTGTTTGGAAAATACAGCGCACTTAAAATCAATCCTTTGATTTTTCTGAAAGTCGACAGAGCCCCTTATAATCCCGTGTGCCTTATGTATGAACTCTGGTTGTGTTTACTGACCTGGAAACTATTTTATGTGCACGGCGCTTGAAAATCTGTCAAATGTTTCAGTACGACTTTGCTAAGCTACGAAGCCGCACCGCGTGATGGATTGTCGGAGCATTACGGCTATCGTAGGCGGAGCCTCGCGGAGTGATACGTACTGTGCTTCAACATAATATTACCGTATTGTGTGTGTATGACCTCTTTTTAAGGTTTGTGGATATTATACATGGTTATGCTGAGGATATGTCGGCCAGTTTCCACTGGAAATGCCTTTTGGTTAAACTGTCAGCGAGGAATTTGCACTGTTACATTTTTATTAGAGATGGCACGATACCACTTTTTTATGTCCGATACCGATATCATAAATTTGGATATCTGCCGATACCGATATGAATCCGATATAGTGTTTTTTAATCAACAAAACTGTTTTTTAAAAATTTTGCCGCATTTTGTATAAGTTCATACTCAAGTTTAAAACAACAACTACACTAAAGCTATTCTGTTATACCTGTATACAAAAAAAATATTTCATAGTTCAGCAATACTGATCAATCTAATAAACTTAAACCTACACCATCCTCACTATTCTGGTATTTTAAAGAGTACTTAGCGTAAATATTAAGCAACCTAACTAATAGGGTTCCAACTCCCAGCAACAACAAAAATAAATAAATAAAAAATAGGGAACCACCCCTCACGCTCCACCTCATGATGCTTAATCGACGTAATCAACCTTAATTTGATGCAGTGTGAAAAAAAAAATGCACAGAAATCAATTATTTTTCAAGAAATATTAAATAGATTCAACATCTTTCTTCAACAAAATTGCAGACTGCACAGATGGTACCTTCCCAAAGGAAAAAGTACTATAGCTTACTAGGGTATATATATTAGACTTAATAGTTACTATATACAGTAATTGACTTCTATTCATTTTACATCAAATTAAAACTTTGGGTGTCAGATAATTATTTATTAAAAGCTAGACATTTTAAATGAGAATAAGAAAGAAAAGTATGTCTTTGTGCCCCCTTTTCCCTGTTAATGCCCTATCGGCCCCCCCTGGCTAAACTTTGCTAGGTCCGCCCCTGCACAGTTACAGCCGTCAGCTACGTAGAAAAAGATCCTCGAGTAGAAAGTAATATTAAATACATTCTAACAACAGCTGATCAAGCTTTAACGTGCTGCTGTTGTTCAGCCGCTGGTTTCCTCTTTCTGGTGCAAAGTGGGCCAAAAACAAACTAGAGACACGGACTCGCGACAGAAAAGCCGATCAGCTGATCGTTAAGCAGTTTCATGATTGAAGTAGCAGCAAGAGGAGGAAGTCGCTCCATATATCGCTTGTTAAGCTTAACGCAGGAATGCTTTACAAACATTCAGAGATGGACTTACACACTTGCTTTACTTCTCTCGGGGATAACTTTGTTGGAGATGAAATGCCGGGTTGCTAGCGAAGCTCCACATGCTATCCAGACCACCGACAGGTCCCGCATGCCACAGCCGCTCTATCACGTGATGCATACTGCTCCGACGTGCTAACGTTCTGAGGTGAGTTACGGCGTGTTGCAAGTTTTGTGAGGTGCTTTCGTGATATTTAATGGATCGGATTACATTTTTTATTTTTCTCCGATATCCGATCCAGTAATTTAGGTCAGTATCGGACCGATACCGATACGTAATATTGGATCGGTCCATCTCTAATTTTTATATAACTTTAATGCACATAAGAAACAGCTGCTTGTTTAAGTGCAAATACATTGATGAGTTTTTTGCACTAATAAAGTTGTGGAGTTGTAAAGTATTTTGTCTCGTGTCAATTATATCGTCAGTTATGTCGTTATCGCAGATTTTCAAATGTATATCGTGATAAATATTTTTGGTCATATCGCCCTGCTCTAATCACAATATTGTCACTGATTTCAGTTTGGACGCAGTCAGAAATATTATAATTCTCATCATTTATCAGCACATATCCATATTTTATATCTATGTATAAATCAAAGCTGACACTGTGAGACTTCAGAGGTGTGAGCATCACAGCAGAGGCCTTTGTGTCAAAGTATTAGTCCTTTATTTATCCAGGTAAAAAATCTCATTGAGATTAAAAATCTCATTTTCAAGAGAGACCTGGCATCATGGCAACAAAGTAACTGAGGATAAAACAGAAAAACATGAAGGACATGTTCCTGGTCTGACTTTTTTATAGCAGATAACCTTAAAATACAACTATGAATCGACATGTAAACATTACCTGATGCTGCTGAAGTGCAGCAGATATAAGTCACAGAGGTTTGATTAGACACAGCTGAGAGTTTGTAATCTGAGAAAAAGTTTCTTCAGTTTGAACAGCAGAAATGAGGCTTTATTGTTGGAGGCCGACAGCAGTGAACACAACAGCAGACTGGTGCGTAATGAGCAATGAAGAAAACAGAGATTTGTGATGGGAAATTGTTCTCTGAGTGCACTGAGAGAGAGAGCTGTGCAGGAAGTGTGATTTATCGTGGTGGAAGGAAAAACAGCAAAGTCAGGGAATTCATGACGATGTTTATCAAATGTGAAGCGTAGTGTGGATCTTCTTTTGCTGCTGGTTCAGTGGATTTTGTTTGGAGAGTCGCGACACCTGTTGCATCAGAATCTGTGAGCTGTCGGCTTTCAGCCCCGACGGCGTGTCTGTGCGAGAAAGCCGACAGCTCACAGATTCTGATGCGTCGGGTCCGCGCTTTGTGTTTACGTCTTTGTGCCGAATCCGTGTATCTGCTCTCATTTGCTGTTTTAGCTGTTTGGTTGTTGTTGAAATAGTTTTGTGAGCTTCAAACTGAGATTCTGGACTTGCTGATAAAATTCATTTATATTCAAAAATTGAGGATTTAATGAATCAATAATTTTTTTTTTTTTTTCCAAGCTAAAATTGATTTTAATCGGAAAATCTATTTTTTTTAAACCCACCCCTATTACAGAGATCCAAACACTGCGATACATCGGGGATCACTGACAGCAGCTGTTGTGTTCATGATGATCACGCAGTAAAAGGACCACAGTCTCTGAGTCTTTGAGCTCAGGTGTAGAAAACCTGCACGCAGCCATGCACTGTGACAGAGCAGAATCTGAGGATCAGCTGTCAGTGTGACTGCAGAGTCGGTGTGCGTTTGCCGCTCTGGGCTGGGATGAAGTCGGTGTGCGTTTGGTCCTCTGGGCTGGGATGAAGTCGGTGTGCGTTTGCCGCTCTGGGCTGGGATGAAGTCGGTGTGCGTTTGGTCCTCTGGGCTGGGATGAAGTCGGTGTGCGTTTGGCGCTCTGGGCTGAGGTGAAGTCGGTGTGTGTTTGGCGCTCTGGGCTGAGGTGAAGTCGGTGTGTGTTTGGCGCTGTGATTATTGGTAATAAAGTAAATGCGCCACAGTGATTTTTGACCTTCATTCCTTCGTGTTTAATCAGACTCAGAGGTGAGGTCATCGTCCTGATCACTGCACATTTATCAGTAACATAATTACACCCCCCCCCCCCCCCCCCCGCTCATGTTTTTATTGTCTCCAGTCAAACATCTAATTTATAAAATGGATTATTGAATCAAGTTTTCCCAGAAGCCTTAGAGGCAGAAACTCCACTGAGAGGCCGTCCAGCTCTGTGGGGAGGAGGAAACAACCTCCAGACACCCCCCTCCCCCTCTCCCTCCCGCCCCTCCCCCGTGTTCCCACGTAAGCTTTCCTGGAGCCTCTGCAGGATCTCAGAACAGTAACAGAGCAAGCAGCATGCTCAGAGGAAGTGATGTCACCTTTGACAGTCCCCACTATGGGTCACTGTTTTCTAAATCTTAGGGGAGGGGCTTCCAGCTCTAAATGTGTCTGATTGGTTGATGACTCACAGCGGCTGCGGCTCATCAGGGGAGAAGACCGTTGTTGATGTGACAGCAGGACCCGTTAGCTCCTGATGCTAACGGGTCTGAAGTTTCTATCTCTGTGGTGGACATGTACCTGCTCTGAGTGCGCTGCAGTCTCCACTCATTTCCTGTTTTTCTTTCTTTTTCAGGTTCTTGCCTAAACACAAACTCCTGCAGCGGCCTACTGAGCAGTCTCGTGTTGATGATATCATGTTGCAGGGCGAGCAGCAGAGCAGAGCTCACGATGAAGATACGCCACGGTACAAATCCATCCCTGGTAAAACTCAAAGACTCAAAGAGTTTTGTCTCACATCAGTTTGTGACCCGACAGGTGTGAGCAGCCTGCGGAGGGGGGCGGGGCCAGCCAGGTGAATCCTTTGCACATCGTGTGGCCTCACAGGTGGTGAGTTCAGTCTGAAGCCTTTACTTTGAAAACTCTTTTGAAAACTCTTTTAAACCAAGGCAGCAAAACAAAATAAAACACATTTCAGAATAAAAGATTTTACTATTTTTACTTTGAAAATGAAACCAGAATGAGACTTTTATATCAGCTGTAAAATAATCTCATGGAACATCAGACCTGAGCTAAACTGCCACAATAAACCTAAGAAAACAAACCTCGAATAAAGCTGTCATTTTAATTCAATGCACTTTTATTTCTACAGCGCCAAATGAAAACAACTGTCGCCTCAAGGTGCTTTATATTGTAAAGTCATTGTGATCATATGACCCCCTATGAGCAAGTACTTTGGAGACAGTGGAAAGGAAAAACTCCCTTTTAACAGGAAGAAACCTCTGGCAATGGCAGGGATAGCTCAGTAGGTAAAGTGGTTGCCCCATGATCGGAAGGTCGGGGGTTTCGACTCCACTGAACGGCTACCCTGAGGTACCCCTGAGCAAGGTACCGTCCCTACACACTGCTCCCCGGGCACGGCACTGGTGGCTGCCCACTGCTTCACTGGCTGAATGGGTTAAATGCAGAGGAGTAATTTCCCTATGGGGACTAACACATACACATTATTACATATTATTATTATTATTATTATTATTATTATTATTATTATTATTATTATTATTATCCAGCAGAACCAGGCTCAGGGATGGGCGGGGCCATCTGCTGTGATTGGTTGGGGTGAGAGAAGGAAGACAGGATAAAGACATGCTGTGGAAGAGAGACAGAGGTTAATAGCAGGTATGATTCAATGCAGAGAGGTCTGTTAACACATAGTGAGTGACGAAGAAACACCCAGTGCATCATGGGAATCCCCCGGCAGCCTACATCTATTGCAGCATAACTAAGGGAGGATTCAGGGTCACCTGGTCCAGCCCTAACTATATGCTTTAGCAAAAAGGAAAGTTTGAAGCCTAATCTTGAAAGTAGAGATAGTGTCTGTCTCCTGAATCCAAACTGGAAGCTGGTTCCACAGAAGAGGGGCCTGAAAACTGAAGGCTCTGCCTCCCATTCTACTTTTAAATACTCTAGGAACAACAAGTAGGCCTGCAGAGCGAGAGCCAAGTGCTCTAATAGGGTGATATGGTACTACAAGGTCATTAAGATAAGATGGGGCCTGATTATTTAAGACCTTGTATGTGAGGAGCAGGATTTTGAATTCTGGATTTAACAGGAAGCCAATGAAGGGAAGCCAAAACAGGAGAAATATGCTCTCTCTTTCTAGTCCCTGTCATTTATTTTATTTTATTATGAAAAGTTCTGTTATATTAAAAGGAAAGCTTTTATTTTGAAAGTAAAAAACAGGTAATTTCACAGAATCTTCAGCTTTTATTTTGAAGCTTTGAGACAGTTTCCTGCTGTTTGTCAGGTTGAGTGAGTGAAATGTTAATGAAGACGTATAAAAACTCAAAGTTTCACAGCGTGAGGCTGCAAGTTCACTTTCATTAAAACACAAATCCTCTATCATCATGAAGTAATCAGACTACAGTTACAGCAGGTGGAGGCTTGTAAACATGACGTGTTGCAGTGTGAGGCTGATGGTGAGCGTCGGCGTGTGCACCTCACCTTGCGTTGTATCGGTGACAAAGCGGCGTGCTGTAAGCTGCTGTGGTGGCACAAACACAGATGGATTACGGCTGCGGCAACAAGGATTTCCTGTTAATCTCTGATTGAAGCTGCAGCTCATCAGGCTTTAATCTGAGCCTGGCCCCGATCCTCAGATTACAGCCTCTTACTGCTGAGGGGGGGGCTTCCAGGTGAACACGGTGCTGGAGCTCGATGAATATTAATGAGCTCTTGGCCCTTCACTGAGCATGCACACAAAAAACTGAAAACAGACTGTCAGCAAATGGGGCTTTTATTTTGAAATTATGCTTTAAATCAGCCTGCTAAATTCCTGTAACTAAATGGTAAATGGTGATTTTATTTATATTTTATTATCTGATAAAATAATTGACTTCACTATTGTAACGTTCTCTAACTAAGGCCTTTTATTTTGAAAAACAAATCACCCTGCTTTCTATAACTGACTCTTACTGTGAAAGTCTTGACAGTATGAACTATCTAACTGAGCTTTTACTTTGTAAATCTGTCAGCAGTATTGAGTCTGTATAGATTTTATTGTGAAATTTGAAGATTGCTGTGATTGATGGATCAGTTTCATGTGACAGGTGGCATGTTTCTGGTAGCTTATAGATGTATGACATCATCAGTGTGAGACCTGATTGGTGACTGGAGCATTATTGGTAGGTGATCAGGATGATTGCGATCAGTTTTCGGGCTGATGGCGGACGCTGCAGCTTCCTGTGTGGATGAATTTGAGGGTTCTGGTGGCTGTGAGGTTGATCCTGTTAATTACGCTCTCAGACCGAGAAGGCGGGGATGGTAACTCTCGGTCCTCCCCGTCACGGCGATGCTCGGGGAGGAGGATTGGAGGCTCGCTGAAGGAGTGAAAGGTTTGCGGGAAATGAGGGAATTATCTGCGGCCGGCCGGAACGAGCTGCGAATGGAAGGAATAATCTGCTTGCTTGTCATCTGAGGAGATCATTGTTGCCGCTGCGGCTGCTGTTTGACCTTCACTGTGTAAGCAGAGGATCAGGTGGAGACGACCACCAACACCTGACGCCACACAGAAAGTCACCTACATGCAGGAAACAGGAAGCAAACAGCAGCTGGGCGTGTTCTTCTGTTGGCTTGTCCCAAGCACTGCTGACCTCTGACATCACAGCCACCTGACCACCTTCAGACTTCACATACATGTATTAAAGTGTGTGTGTGTGTGTGTGTGTGTGTGTGTGTGTGTGTGTGTGTGTGTGTGTGTGTGTGTGTGTGTGTGTGTGTGTGTGTGTGTGTGTGTGTGCGTGCAGGGAGCATGATAAAAACCCTGAGCTGTTCTTCAGCACTCTGCTCAGACTGAAGGAGCGAGGACTCGACTTCCACCTGTCCGTGCTCGGAGAGACCTTCACCGACGTGCCCGGTACACACACAAATACACGCACACACACACGCGGGAAGGAAAAACTCCCTTTTAACCTCCAGCAGAACCAAGCTCGAGGAGTCCAGCAGCTCCTCCTCTCACTGGTTCTCAGGCGGCAGTTGAACCATCTTCTAAGGGTCAAAGGTCACTGCTGCCCCTGTGTTTCTAACGGATTGTATCATCAGCTGATGATGTGATTGTGTGTGTGTGTGTGATATTAAAGTTTTAGAGCAGCCTTTAAATCAGCTTCATGAGCACTGAATTTAATCCCATTAGGACGACTCTAATCGACTCTGATTGGCTAAGAGGGTCACAGTATTGATTGTGACACGCGCACACACACACACACACACACACACACACACACACACAATATCTGCAAGTTATTTCATTCTGTTTATAACCTTCTCCTCCTTCCTCTCCTCCTACTGCAGAGATCTTCTCCTCCTCCAGACTCCTCCTGGACTCCCACATCTTGAACTGGGGTTTCCTCCCCTCTAAGGAGGACTACCTGAGGGTTCTGTGTGAGGCTGATGTTGTTGTCTCCACTGCCAATCACGAGTTCTTCGGCGTCGCCATGTGAGTCACCTGTTTTACCTGCGCCAGGGTTGATCTCATGCGCCTTTATACAGATTTACTCTCTGGTGTTCTGCAGCAGGAAGTTCCTATAGACAGAATAAAACCATAGTTTAATTATAATGTGAGTGTGACCAAACAGCGGGATTTTAAAGTAAAAGTCTTAGTTTTAAAATACAGAAATTAATTTCACGTGACACCCCCCCCCCCCCCCCCCAACAGATTTCTGTTCTTCCACACAGTGTAAAAGCTGAGGCTTTTATTTTGTTGACATTTGCAGACACTTTTATGATGAAGCTCTTATTTTGGTGAACTGTGTCCTAATACTGTTGTTTTGACCAGCTGTATGATGAAGCTTTTATTTTGGCAGGCCGTGTCCTGGTGCTGTTATTTTGATGGGCTGTAGGCTGTATGAAGAAACTTTTATTTTGGTGAGCTGCGTCCTGTTATTTTGGTGGGCTGTATGAAGAAGCTTATAGTTTGGCGGGCTGTGTCCTTCTGTCATTTTGATGGACTGCATGATCAAGCTTTTATTTTGGTGGGCCGCATCCTTCTGTTATTTTGACGGACTGTACATCAGCGGTCTCCAACCTTTTTTGCGCCACGGACCGGTTTATGCCCGACAATATTTTCATGGATCGGCCTTTAAGGTGTTGCGGATAAATACATCAAAATAAAACTAGTACCGGTACCAAAAAAAAGAAAATTTATTCATAACACACGTGAAAAGACCCAGGAAATCGAGTTAACGATAAAAACGATAACAAAATAACGCTGAAAACCGATAAAAACCCTGAAAACTATACATTTCACACCTGAGCCTCAACTCTCACAGCCCGGTGTCAAACGACTCACGGACCGGTACCGGTCCAAGGCCCGGGGGTTGGGGACCGCTGCTGTACATTGTATGAAGGAAGCTTTTATTTTGGCGGACCATGTCCTGCTGCTGTTATTTAGTGGTCATGTCTGAGTTTGTGTCCTTTAATAATTCAGCGTGAGCTGCTGCTGTTCGGGGTGCGTTTGATTCCACTGCAGGCGTCGCAGCGGTCGGTGCAGTCCTGATCTGAGAGTCTCTGCATCCCTCCCAGGCCTCAGAGTCTTCACTCAGGTGTCACATCAAGGACTCTTTGAAAGAGTCCAGCAGAGTCCTGCAGGTGTGACTTCAGTCAGCCCGAATCAGCCAATCAGACAGTTCGGAGCATCCGTGTGATGTTCACCTGATTCATGTCAGCTCTATTGATCCCAGATGAGAGAAACGAGCACACACGAGGACTCTGCAGCACCGAGGAATCCAGCTAATGTTCAGACTGTTCACAGCAGTAATGATCGGGTCATTAGCGATCACATTATTGATCAATCGCGTCAGAGCAGCTGAACTCTCAGGCAGCAGCTCGCCTCTGCACTGATTGTTAATGATCAGGTTATTGATCAGTGAGTCACATCAAGGCAGTCACATGACCACATGGTCAAAAGTTCCTCTGCTAAAGAATCCTGCACCAATTACAGCAGAGAAGAAGAAGAGCGCCGTCCGAGGGGGCGATAGTGCACGCTAGTGTTAGCATGCTAACAGGCAGAGTGCTACTTAATCACTCAGACCTGCTGACTGAACAGGAAACTCAACAAAATAAATGCCTGCATGTAGATAGAAGGGGGGAAAGTACAAGTTTATTTTAACAAAATAAAAGCCTCTGTAAGGTGATAACTGAGGGGAAGTCAGTTCTGTTTATTCCTGGTTTCTCATTGGTCAGGACTCTCAGGTAATGGTAGCTGGTACAGGTGTGCAGAATGCTCTGCTCTCTCATTGGCTCTCAGGTGAGTCACGTGTTGAATGTGTTGCAGGTTGGAGGCGGTGCATTGCGGCTGCTTCCCTCTGTGTCCGAAGGCGCTCGTTTACCCCGAGATATTTCCAGGTGAGCACACCTGTGTCTCTGCAGCTTCTTCTTCTGCTGTCCTTAAAGGAGCACACCTAAACTACTACTTGTTCTCTAATGCAGCACAGTACCTGTACTCCACACCTGAGCAGCTCTGTAAGCGGCTGCAGGGACTCTGCAGGAAGCCCGACGTTGCCCGTAGACATATCGTCAAGGTAACGGCATTTAACCGATTAACTGTGTCGTGCAGTGACGACCTCCTCCGTCAGCATGTGGTTCTGATTCTGCAGGTGGACACCTCGGCCTACTCCTGGGCCGCCCTGAAGCCGCGTTTCCAGGATTTGTTGTCAGCCCCGTGTCCCTGAACACACCGCTGTCGCCATCGCGTCTGACCTGCGGCGCCACTGAGCTCAGCATGAGAGCCAACTCTGAGCCCACGAGTCTGGACTCGTTCTGGTCTCCTCAGACTGGGTTCTTGGAGGAGTTCTGTGCTGGACCCACAAAGAGGCCAATTCTTCCTCCACAGGACTGATCAGACTGGACCAGGTCCTGGTCTTGATCCTGGTTTAACTCTGGGTCCTAGTCCTGATCCTGGACCTGGTCCAGGATTCTGAAGTTTGTTTGTGGTTCTGCTGAAGATGCTGTAAAACTTTTCTGATATGTTTGAAATGGACTCGTTTGTTATTGATAAACATGACATAAAATCAGAATTAACACGATCACACGTTGTGTTGTTATTCAGGTATGGAAGCCCATTTATGCCAAAACACTGAGACAAATAAGAAAAACAAACGTTTATTTATTTGAAGTCATTTCTGAACCGTCACGCAGCCTCTAGCAGAACCGCCGTTATTGATCCGATTGATCGGTGGCAGAGACGCTTCACTTTTAAATTCAGTAAAACCAAAAACCAGCCGCCGTACGTGAGTGAGGCGCTGTGCTCATGTGACACATGCTGTTTGAGAGCCGCGGAGGCCACTGCTTCCTGATTGGATGACACCATCATCACTGCCAAACATTGTCTTGTAAAAACTGTTCTGGTCATGTGATCAACACCCAAACCTGGCCCAGGTGTTGGTCCTGGAAATTCCTTGAGGGGCGGAGCGTCAAAGGTTTAAAGAAAATTTAAGTCGGGTTTATTCTGAACCGCAGAAACAACCTGAACAGACCCCAGACGAGGCTCCCGCCCTGGAACAGGATGAGAAACGGCGTGAAAACACATCTTTGCTTTTAAAGCCTGAAACATGGCCGTGACATCGATGGCGGTGGGCTGAGTTTTGACTCGTGAACCTTCACCTGAGACGATCTGGTGATCGCGAACTAATCACGCCGGAGGAAGTGTAAAAACCTGATGTGAAAGCAGACAGTGAACGCCTCAGGACTGACGCTCTTCTTCTGTGGTGTAAATGTACGTAGTGACTCTGTTCTGGCTGTCGTGTCTCTAACGAGGTCGGCATGGCGCCGTCACCTTCGAGGACTCGCCCACTAATGGTTGATGGTGGGCGATGTTCGGCATGTTGGCATGCCATATGTCATCAGTTCCGCGGGCAGAGCGAGCGTGTCATGAATATTCCCGCAGCTTATTACAGAGCCGCGTCCTGACGCTCATCTGCTCTGACACCATCAGCACCGATCACATCAGGACGCCATGCTGCTGTGTCTGACGACAAGGGCGGGGTTTGAACACGCAGGAGCCGACCTCCGAACGGTGTCCAGACCGGGGTCACAGACCCAGACTGAACACGAGAGGTCAGAGCGAGGCTCCTCAGATCGCTGAGCTTCGGCCCTCATCTGTGAGGTCAGAGGTCACAGGTTTGATTGCTGAGCTGTGGGAAACGCGGTGTCGCTGCCGGCCTGGTTCTGGTCAGCCGCTGAAAACCTCTGCTGTGAATCATGTGACTGGCGTTTTCCACTGTCAGTAGAAACAGACTCTAATGTGTCGACAGGTGAAGGAACAATCAGACGTTCACACAACAGCTGACGGCTCACCTCATCCATCTTTTATGTACAGTCTGTGGTTGTTTTCAGGCTCATTAACAACCTGTCACCACTTCCTGCGTCAGCCTCGCACCTGAGACAGGAAGTAACCTCGATCAGCTGACGGACACAGGTAAACTCCAGCTCCTGACATGTTTAATGCAACAGTGATGATGAAGAGTCCCTGTGAGCGTGGGAGCTTTGGCGTGCACAGCTGAGCGGTCGATAAATGAGGCCTCGGGTGTGTGTGAGGAGGAGCGGGACTGAGCGCGCTCAGTGCCAGCCGCAGGGCTGATGTGATCTGGATCACTGTCGTCCCCGCACAGCCCGACAGCTGCGTGAAGATGCCAGCGTGCATTAATTAGCAGCTGATTTTACTGAGCGGGGGTGGGGGGCTGGACCGTGATGCCCCTCCTGGCTGCAGGGCTCCCACTAATTGGATCAGGATCACTGAGTCCTGAAGGATTCGGGGGGATGGCGGGGGAGGCGGGGTGCTATGTGAACGCTTCAGTTTCAGCTTCTGTCTGCTGTCACATGACCTCTTCGTCCCTTTGTCTGACCCCGAGGGTCTGCTGTATTCACCTTCATGCAGGTGTGCTCTCTCAGAGGGCCGCCCCTCCCTGAGCCTGGATTGGCTGTCGGTTTCTTCCTGTTCGAAGGGTGTCTTCCCTCCCACTGTCACTGTGACTCATCCACGGGAGGTCTGAGTGTCGAGTTTCTCTGAATTACCGGAGCTCTCTACAGTATGAAGCACCTTTAAGGAGCCTTGGCTCTAAGGTTCTTCTGTCCTCTGATTGGTCAGTTTTAAAACAGCCTGTTTGGAGTTCCCATGAGCAAACACCGCTTGAACCTCAGAGGAAGATGAGGCAGTGTGCTGGTTCATGTCCCATCATGCTGTGGAGGAAGTGAAGTCACGGGTGAAGCAGGTGACTCTTCTTACCGAACACAGACTGCGACACAGTGAGAGCTGTGTGTGTGTTTACAGGAGACTCCACAGCAGCGACGCGCGTGCGTAACCTTCATCTGTTCGCCCGTTAACGTCTGAACAGCTCGGTGGGGCTTTTACTCTGATTAGTTTGACTGTTTTTCAAAATAAATCTCACTTCCTGCTGCAGACACGAGAATCGTCTGTGAATAAAACCAGCAGAAATGATCGTTTCCATTGCGAGTGGCTTCTGCTAGAACCACTTACCGCTTCAGGAACATCGGCTTTCTTTGATCATTCCTGAAGCCCAGCGGGAGCTGGTCTGGAATCAGCTGACAGCGACTTCCTGAGGAACAATGAAACAGCGGTGCCGGCAGCAGAGGCTCATGGGTACTGTAGTGTTGTGATGCGGAGACTGGAAGCGTGAGGCCGGACGGTGGCGTGGAGGCAGCGGTCCGATAAGCTGCTGTTTGAAAGCGCCACATGTGGACGTGTTGATCGGAAAGTTTGTGGGGATTTCATCTCATCAGACGCTACTCGCTTTATCGCCGAGTGCGACTCTGCAATCTTCAAGCTGCAGATTAAAGAGGAATTACAAGATAATCTTGAATAATCCACGGAGCACGGACACTCGACAGCAGAGTCATTCTGAGCGCTGACAGCTCCGTCCATCAACACCCAGATTACCCATGAAATTAGCACGAGAGCTCGCTGCTAATTCGCTGTCCAGCTGATTAATCTGCCACGCAGCCCGGGCAGATTGCACTGTGATTAAACACACAAAGGTTTAATTTTCCCACGCTCAGCGGTGCTCTGAGCGCAGCGTCCTCTGTCAGGAGCTTCTTCGGTCGGACACAGATTTAAAAACGAGTGTTTCATGCTGAATCTGCCACTCAGAGAGCTGACAGCTGCAGATGATGCTGTGTGACTGTAACAGGAACCTGAAGCTCCCTCAGCTCTGTGGAGCTTCGTGTCTCTCTGAGGATGTGACAGCTGGCTCTCACTGTCCTGCTGAAACCATCTGACTTCCTGTTGATCTGCTCCCTGTGCTCCAGTCTGACACAGACTGAGGCCACACGTCGAACATCCAGCTGAGGAGCTCGACCATCAACACACTGCTGATGGTTGACATTTCCTGATCTGTGTCTGTGTTCTTGGACTCATAGCGCTGCTCTCTGATTGGTGCAGCTGAAACCAGCTGATTGAGTCATTAGAAACTCTGAGACAACATGATGCAGGCACCATGATCAGTCCAGTCTGAGGAAGCAGAGGTTTTTAGCCTCTGAATCCACACTGGAAGCTGGTTCCACAGAAGAGGGGCCTGAAAACTGAAGGCTCTGCCTCCCATTCTACTTTTAAATACTCTAGGAACAACAAGTAGGCCTGCAGAGCGAGAGCGAAGTGCTCTAATAGGCTGATATGGTACTACAAGGTCATTAAGATAAGATGGGGCCTGATTATTTAAGAGCTTGTATGTGAGGAGCAGGATTTTGAATTCTGGATTTAACAGGAAGCCAAAACAGGAGAAATCTGCTCTCTCTTTCTAGTCCCTGTCAGGACTCTTGCTGCAGCATTTTGGATTAGCTGAAGGCTTTTCAGGGAGTTTTTAGGACTTCCTGATAATAATGAATTACAGTCGTCCAGCCTGGAAGTAATAAATGCATGAACTAGTTTTTCAGCGTCACTCTGAGACAGGATATTTCTAACTTTAGAGATGTTGCACAAATGGAAGAAAGCAGTCTTACATATTTGTTTAATATGTGCGTTGAAGGACATGTCCTGGTCAAAAATGACTCCAAGGTTCCTCACAG